>NW_015662579.1:171616-241180 GCF_001515625.1 Sinocyclocheilus rhinocerous | reverse complement strand
CGTTTTAGGTAGGTGTGGCTGACTCTTAACTTTTATAAAGAATATCTCTTTGGATTTTAGACTTTAGTCTTTGCAACTTTACAGATCTTCTTTATGCACCAAGAGCTTGTAACACTCCAAAGAGAAAGGAAAACTTGAAATCGCATCATATGACCCCTTTAAAGGATATTCACCAACAACAGAAAATGGGATGCATGGGAATGCTAACGGATAACTTTCTCCAGGTATTTTAGACCTCCTTGGTTTAAATTAAGGTTATCATCAGAGGTCATTTTATATAGTTAAAGAGAGAGTTCACTCAAAAATGAAAATTCTGTCATATATGGACAAAAATACAGTGAAAGTCAATGGGAACCAAAACTGTTTGGTTTTCGACATCTTTCAAAATATCTTCTTTCATATGCCACAGAAGAAAGAAAGTCATACAGGTTTGGAATGACATGAGGGTAAATAAATGATGAAAGAGTTTTAATTGTTGGTGGACTATTCCTTTAATTCACAGGAGTAACTTCTTTATATATCATCTGCAGTTGCAGTAAGAAATACCTCAATACACATAGGATGCCTTAGAGAGAGTTTTTTTTGTGTGTGTCTGCCATGTGACTGTGCCCTCCGGTGTCCTGAGAGGCTGCAGGAATGCAGACGTCTCCCCTGCTGTATGCCTTAATGCCTAGGGGGCACAGGGACACCGGGGCCCCTGGCAGCTGGAGCTGAGAGAGACTCAGATGGGGCCCATCTAAGCAGTCACTCTGGGACAAGAGACAGAGGAGAAGCCAGAGAGAGGAGATGAGGGTAAAACACCTTGAGAGGAAACTGGCAGAGAGGAAAAGAGCAGCCAGAGTATTCCCCAGACACACAGACAAACTTATTTAAAGACAGATGCATTCATGATAGAAATATATGGATGTGCAGTGTATACATGATGTAGATGTATAGAGTGACCTATATAAAGCAGTGGAGATGGAAAAAAAAGTAAAAGAAATATATCAAACAAGATGCAGAAAGACTCACCACTTTGTTGTCCTCGTCATTTTCACTCACTTTCAGGCCAAACGAAACGAAACAAAACTAAACATTTTCATATAATAAAAAGTGGGAAGACTGGGGTTGTTGAACTTTTGTATGAGGTTGTACTTTATTAGTTATTTTGTCATTTTATTAGTTATTTAGTACAAGTTAAATGAAACAAAAAATAAAAAATGTTGCTTTGGCAACTAGTTAAAATAAAATGTTTTAAAAATATTATTTCACTTATTTTTAATAACTTTTATTTGAATCTTTTAGTTACCTATAATAACCCTGCTGTGACTGATTATTGTCAACCAGATTATATTGCACAATGCATCTTACTTGGTCATTTTTGGACATGATAGCCCCCTATCCACATTCAGGCGAATTATTCCTTTAAAACACATGCATGGCATTTTAACATGTTTACAATTGTTAACATGTGAGAGATTTGATCAGAAGGTCTTCAGGGAGGAACTGATTCGAGACCCTTTAGGTCTCTGAGGGAAAGGAAAGAGAAAGACAGAAGAGAAATAAGATCCCCAAGGCTGAACGTATTTGTTGTAAAGTCCTAAAGGAATCTGGGTTATCTCCTGGGATGAGCCTATCAACTTAACCTCATTTATAAACACAGGCACAGATGTTCGTTGTACAGTCACATCTATTGGAGAACTGATGGTGGAAATGCAGACACCATTAAATCAATATTAATTTAAATGTAATTCAGTGAATTTGCAGCAAAATGCATACAGAAAAATAAATGAGAATGGAACTTAAAAACTGATTTATAAATGGAAACATTTTAACATTTAACATTTTTAGCATTGAGTAGCAGTTCCATTTAAATATTTACATCATGAGGGCTTTATGATAGCATAATTTCCCGTTTTCTTCCTAAAAGATCAGGATTTATGCCAAGAAAAAAAACTATATAAGTTCTTAATTTATTAACCACTAGAGGGAGGAAAAAGACTTCATTCAATGACACAAAAACAGTAGCCTATGGAAACACATATTTACTTTTATCTATAAAAAGCAAGAAACTCTTTAAGACAAAAGTCTTTTGAATTTCAACTATCTTTAGGCTAAATACACATTTATGTAAACTCTGCTAGGCATATTGAAGAGGAGAAAAACACATGAAAACAGGTCATTTCAGCTCAGGGTTCAGAACCTGAGACACATAAAATACGCTGGAAAAGGGGAGGAAATTGCAATTGTAAACTGTATCAACTCAACCTTCAGGCAGTGGGTCAGGAGGCCCGGAAATCCTTACATTAACTGGCTTACTAACTTTGACAAATGTTTTTTCTTCACCAAATTATGTGATTGCCTTCTGCAGGGTATCTTATTGGATACGGTTGTTCTGCAGACATGCGCTATAAGACATCTGATATTACAGTATCTCCAATAAGAATCCACTAGAGTCATGTCACTGGAGGTAAACACATGGAGCTGTAGTTTTGCCTTAAGTATTAGATGCCAGGTTGAATTCACTTCATTTGCAGGAAATAATGCTCCAAAAAAAGCAGACCAAATAGTTATAAAAATCCTAAAATACAGATTTTATGCGTGTATGAATAAAAATAATTATTATATATATATATATGGATTTTTTTTTGGTATATCAAAAGTAAGCAATAAGGGCATTTTGAAAGTTTTATGGAAAATATTTACTTTTTTGCAAAGTATCACTGAGAAAACGAAAATATTTGCTCAAATGAAAAGTGTTTGTTGTGTTTCGTTGGCAGACAATTGAGCATGTTTTGCCTCCTTTACCATTTCTCCAGCAGGCATCATTTCATTTCGTAAATTAAATTAAAAGAATTTTCACAATATAAACATATTCAGGCAAGCCTCTGTAGCTAAAACAAAACAAAATCTTGGTGACAGAAATATTATACTGCACAAAAATGAAGACTGGGTCTAATTTTGTAGTCATTAACGTTAATTGTTGAATGTCTGGTGAAATTCTGTGAAATAACTGAAAAAATGTGTTTGACCATCATCTAAGCAGCTTCAGAGGTTGGTCTGAACCATCACTGACCTACCAGTGGATCACTTCAGGTTAATGAGAAATACACTTATAAAGACCTCTAGGCAAAATGACCTGCTGTTTTTAGGCAAACTCCAGGATGTGCAGGAATATATTTTCCATCCGAATTAACATCTCTGAGTTTGAGGATTTGATAGAAGAAAAAAAAAAGTGAAAATATTTATTGACCACTGCTATGTGTCAAAGCCATACTATTGTACCCGACTCTATGCAGCACTAAGAATATGCTGATTCTGGATATAATGGAAGTTTGGAACTGAGAAACGTTAGAAATTTACTGCTTGGAAATTAAGATGCCACCACAAAAATCACTAATGAATTACAAGAAGAAATTTGAAATCATGTAAACTGTAAACACGGGTCATTAAAATGGCAACAGGTGTATAAACCATTAACTAACACTAACCATAACCCTATCTCACTCAAATGTTTGGGGTTATATATTTACATTTACATTTAGCAGACGCTTTTATCCAAAGCGACTTACAAATGAGGACAATAGAAGCAATCAAAACTAACAAAAGAGCAACAATATGTAAGTGCAAATGACAAGTCTCGGTTAGCCTAACGCAGTACACGTAGCAAGGTATTTCTTTATTTAGATATATATATATATATGTGTGTATGTGTATATATATATATACATACACACACACAAAAACAAGTAGATAGAATAGATAAAGTAGAATTAAAATAGAATATAAAGTGTTAGAGTTAGAGGGTCAAATAAATATGGAACAGATGTGTTTTTACTCGTTTCTTGAAGATGGGTAAGGACTCGGATTGAGTTGGGCAGGTCATTTCACTAGGAGGGAACAGTTAATGAAAAAGTCAGTGAAAGTGATTTTGTGCTTCTTTGAGATGGCACAATAATACGCCGTTCACTTGCAGAACGCAAACATGAATGCATGAACTAGCTTTTCTGCATCAGAAACAGGTAACATATTTCGTAGTTTGGCAATGTTTCTAAGATGGAAGAATGCTGTTTTTGTAACATGGGAAATATGGTTTTCAAAAGACAAGTTGCTATCTAATATAACACCCGGATTTTTGACTGTAGAGGAAGTAACCGTACATTCGTCTAGTTGCAAATTGTAGTCCATGAGATTCTGTGTACTGTCTTTTGGTCCAATAAGTAATATCTCTGTCTTATCCGAGTTTAATAGGAGAAAATTATTGGTTATCCAATCTTTTACATTTTTAACACATTCTGTTAGCTTAGATAATTTAGAAGTTTCATCTGGTCTTGTTGAGATATATAGTTGAGTATCATCAGCATAACAGTGGAAACTAATCCCGTATTTTCTAATAATATTACCAAGGGGCAACATGTATATCGAAAATAGCAGAGGACCTAGGACAGATCCTTGTGGCACTCCATATTTTACTGGTGATGATTGCGATGACTCCCCATTTAAATTAACAAAATGGTAGCGATCGGACAGGTAGGATCCGTGATGGGTTTGTTGAAACCACAAGCAGTTCTGTCTTAGCCAGGTTGAGTTTAAGGTGATGGTCCGTCACCCAAAAAGAAATGTCTGTTAGACATGCTGAGATGCAAGCAGCTATCATCGGATCATCAGGATGGAATGAGAGGTAGAGTTGAGTGTTATCAGCATAGCAGTTATATGAAAAGCCATGTTTCTGAATGACAGAACCTAGTGATGCCATGTAGACAGAGAAGAGAAGTGGTCCAAGTACTGAGCCCTGAGGCACCCCAGTAGCTAGATGTTGCGACTTGGACACCTCACCTCTCCAAGATACCTTGAAGGACCTATCTGAGAGTATAATATATATATATATAATTATTTTTTTTTAAAGAAGTCATTCATTTGATCAAAAATACAGTAAAAACAGTAATATTGTGAAATCTTATTACAATTTTAAAAGTGTTTAATCTATTGTCTTTACTGTGACTTGGAACAATTTAATGCATCATTGCTGAATAAAAGTATAAATTTCTTAATACATTAAAACACTTCATACACATCAAATATAATCCATATGGTAAAATATGACTTCTAGGTTCATCAAACAACAGAACCCCCGAGTTATAATTACTGTCTGAATAGGGCTGAATTTTATCAGACATGAGCAGAACAGATCACATGTGCAAATGAAAAAAAGAGACAAAAATAATGCATCAGAGGCAGCTGTGTTTAGAACATGTAGAGTTTGTCAAAACATAAAGGACTCATTATTGGCCAGCAATGGGAACTCTGTGATCATCTACAACATAATTGCACGTTTAGAGTACTGTATGTATAACTGTATTTCAACACTTACTTGTAGTTCTTTCTGTAGTAAAAGCATTGTATTATCAATCAAAGTATGAAATTCAATTCAAATTCTAAATGAATAGAAATCCTTGTTCCAATAAATCGACACCAGACAAAAATAGGCACAGCTTGTATAAGTACAGGCGTCATCGTATGATTGCTTTAAAAAAAAAAAAAAAAAACTTTTAGAGTTAAAAGGCTCAGCTTCAGCTGAAGAAATCTGTTGCAGTTCATTCCACCAGGACAGAGGAGTTCCTTGACCACCCACAAAAAGCACAGAGTGAAGGAGAAAATCCTTTTTTAAAGTGTGTATTAGGTAGGCCTGTCGCAATAATCGATATATCGACTTATCGCGCAATATATGTACATGACCGCAATAATTTTTGGTGACGCAATATATCGCACATTATATTTACTTTAAGGTATCTAATATTTTTATACTTATTTTCCATGATCTAAATATTCTTAAAAATTAAAAGTTTGTTGTCATTTGGAAGTGTGTAGGCCTTCTTGCATTATTATTCAGTGGCATAAAATGGTCTTTAAAATGACAATAATATCACTTATCGCAATTATTTCTGGGGCAATATATCGCACAACAAAAAGTTGTTATCGTGACAGGCCTAGTATTAGGGACTACAGCCATCAGTCAGTGATTCCTCGATGTCCAGTCTGTGAGGTAGAGCTGCAATACATCAGTCAGTTTGTCAGTCACTGGCATGGCTTCTGATGAAACGGATGCCATGGAGGTTGAGTCCAGGATACCTGCGTTCTCAGGTAGAGATCCTCACCCTCACTTGGGCTCATAGCTCATCGTGGCTCCTGGTAAGGTCTTCACCGTAGTTGGTGGCCTGGCTGCCCACAAACATGTTCCAGTTCTCAAGAATCTCTTCTTTGGTCAGCATCTGGTCCTAAAAATGGTTAGTTTGACTGGTTATATTGCTCATTTGTAAGATGCTTTGGGAAAAAAGCGCCAGCTTAATTCATAAATGTAATGTGTGTTCGCAATAGTGACTAATAGAGTCTTCTACTTGAATCCATGACATTGGCAACTCTGGTATTGATGATAAACATGTTTAACATGCGTGTTCCTGTGACTGAACGTCAGCCAATTTTTCACACAAAACATTAAATTGTCATAAAATTGTTGGTAAAATTAACTTTTCTGGTAAAGGTATCTTTAAACAGTTGGAAATCTAGTAAGATATATTTAAAAAAAAGATCATTGCAGCTGTATGTACAATGTACACAATGTTTAATAGCTAAAAATAATATCTAATCTGCCTTGGGACATCAATTTTCAGGAATTACTCCAATTAATTGTCCTAAAATTACTGATCAAGTAACTGATTAAAAAAAAAAATAAATAAATAAATATATAAATATATAAATAGAATACCATTCAAAAGTTTGGGGTCCATTTTTTAATGTTTAGAAAGATGTCTTTTATGCTCACCAAGGCTGCATTTACTTTATGAAAAATACAGTAAAAAGATTAATATTGTGAAATATTATAACAATTTAAAATAACTGTTTCTTATTATATTTTAAAATGTAATGTATTCCTGTGATGTAAAGCTGAATTTTCAGCATCATTACTCAAGTCTTCAGTGTCACGTGATCCTTCAGAAATCATTCTAATATGCTGATTTGCTGCTCAAAAGACATTTATCAATGTTCAAAAACCAATCAATGTTAAAAAAGGTGTTCTGTTTAATATTTCAGGATTCTTTGATAAACAGAAAAAAACAGCATTTATTTGAAATATGATTTCTTTAATAATGAAGTCACTCTGATGTGTGTCTGCTGAATAAAAGCTTTAAAAAAAATAAATTGTACTGAACAAAAACTTTTTAATGTTAATGTGTATCAAATAAATTACTACATTTAAATAACTTCATACTTAAGGTATTTTTCTCCTGATTAATCTTTAGTATGCATCTCAGTAGGTTCTCACCTTGTCTGTGTCTGACTCGTACACCAGATGCCGGGCCTCTGCCTGCGCGTGGTCATAGTCCTGCGGCAGGATCCAGTGACGAATCTCTTCTAAATCCATCTTCCCGTCTTTATTCAGATCTCTGAAATCTGAAAACTGGTCTCTCTCTGTTCTAACCCAGTCTGGCTCTGGGCCGCCATCTTCGTGAGCAAACATGTCCGCTGTAAAATAGCAAAAAAGACTGAAAATGTCTTCCCTTGGATACAGAACATTAAAAGGATAGTTCACCCCAAAAATGTCAATTTTGTCAAGAGTTTCAGTGTCTAAAACTCACAAAAAGTTATCATAAGTGTTTCGTCCTTCATACAAAAATACAGATGAACCTACCAATGTATTCGTCCTCATCTACATGACCATCTCCATTCTTGTCAATGTCCTCCAGAGTTTCCTGATAGAAGAAAGTACAGTAAATGGGAAAATCAGTTACTTTATGAAATAATAGCATGATGGTTATTTCCAATAGTCTGCATAATTAAACTGACAGTAAGTACCACAGTCTAAATTCCAAACCCCATAATCCAAGTGACACTCACAAGAACCACAATTTCCTGCATGTGCTCAAACTCTTCTGGGTGGAGGAAAGCAGTGAACTCCTCTCGCTCTGCAGCTAAATCACCATTGAGATCAGCAGCTTTAAATCTGCGTTCATCTCGCGGAAGCATCTTCTTGAAGCTGAACTGGTCTGTTGCATCTTCAAACTCTTCTGGATTGGCTGGGAGAAGAGAAGATGAATCTCATGAAGGTGGCAATTTTTTGACATTTAATCAGTATTAAAACTTTGAGAAGTTTCAGATCAGAATGACTCACCAAGGTAGTAACCGTAAGTTGCTTGCTTATATTCATCCCATGAGATCTTGTTGTCTTTGTTCAGGTCATAGTCAGACCAGACCTTTGCAACGTTCTCATAGACGTAACGTTTCTGTACTCTCTTGATCCAGGCCTTGAGTTCATCAGTGGTAATATATCCATCAACATCGCTGTCAATACGATCAACTATTTTCCTAGGGAATTTATAAGTGCATAGAAAGAAAAAAAAAAAAGAGAATAAAATGGAAACTTACAGAGAATAAATATTAGAATGGACACCAGAGTAACATTTCTAGCTTTTCACCTCAAACATGGTGGATCAATCCAATTCTAGAAGATTCAATTCAAAGCTAGAAGAACTTGACTGGTCTGCAACTCTGCATAAAGTCTAATCCCAGATAAACACCTCTGGTGTGACTTTAAATGCAGACCTTGAGCTAAAAACTCATCACCAAACACCAATGACTTGTACATATGGGTACAGTCATTTTAGACACTTCCAAAACTTTTGCAACAGAGATGGAAATACAATTTTTAAATACATGAATTATGTTTCCATCTTTGTTGCCACAGTTTTGGAGGTGCTTTTTTCTGTTCTAAAGAAGGGGGGTCCCAATACTTTTGTCCATATTCTGTATGTACAAGTCATTGGTGTTTGGTGATGAGTTTTTGGCTCAAGGTCTGCATTTAAAGTCACACCAGAGGTGTTCAGCTGGGATTAGACCAGTCAAGTTCTTCCACACTGACTAAATCAATAATTTCTTTTTGAACCTTGCCTTATACACAGAGGCATTGTTGGGTTAGAATAGAAAAGGGTCCTGTTCAAACTATTGGTATAAAATTAGACGCACACAGTGCCCTAGTATAGCATTATATGATTTATAAAGTTTTAGCTTTTAGTTTTGGATCTGTTTTTAGTTGTTTTAATACTACAATTGATTGCTTCTGTTGTCCTCATTTGTAAGTCGCTTTGGATAAAAGCGTCTAATAAATGACTAAATAAATAAATAAATAAATATATATATATATTACTTTTATACTGCGATATTATTTTTTTGTTTTAATAAAAATATATATTTTTATGGATGCTAAAATGTTATAGTATTGCTATTATTAACAATGACTGGTTAATTTCCAACATAAAGGTGAGCATATTTAAACATATTTGCTATGGATGTTTTTATTATTATTATTAATATTATTTTAATAATTTGCATTATTCATTGATATTTATTACTCAGTGATATCTCTCATTACTGTAATACTACCTTGATAATCTCAAATGAAACGCACGTTATATATTAAGCACTAAAAGCACTATATATATTTTAAAACGTAATAAAATATTTTACCTTTTTTTATATTAAAACATTTTTTAAAACATTTTATTTACCTATATTTGCATTTCATGTCATATACTTCGTTTTATTTAAGCAAAATATAATTTCTTATTTCTTTATGCTTATTTTTGGTTGAAATACGACCCAGAAATGTTCTTGACAGAAACCAGAGTGCAAGTGACTAGAAGACTGTCAACAGCACATTATTTTTATCTCTGATGCCACGTTGTGTACAATTGATTGCTTCTGTTGTCCTCATTTGTAAGTCGCTTTGGATAAAAGCGTCTAATAAATGACTAAATAAATAAATAAATAAATATATATATATATTACTTTTATACTGCGATATTATTTTTTTGTTTTAATAAAAATATATATTTTTATGGATGCTAAAATGTTATAGTATTGCTATTATTAACAATGACTGGTTAATTTCCAACATAAAGGTGAGCATATTTAAACATATTTGCTATGGATGTTTTTATTATTATTATTAATATTATTTTAATAATTTGCATTATTCATTGATATTTATTACTCAGTGATGTCTCTCATTACTGTAATACTACCTTGATAATCTCAAATGAAACGCACGTTATATATTAAGCACTAAAAGCACTATATATATTTTAAAACGTAATAAAATATTTTACCTTTTTTTTAATATTAAAACATTTTTAAAAACATTTTATTTATCTATATTTGCATTTCATGTCATATACTTCGTTTTATTTAAGCTAAATATAATTTCTTATATCTTTATGCTTATTTTTGGTTGAAATACGACCCAGAAACGTTCTTGACAGAAACCAGAGTGCAAGTGACTAGAAGACTGTCAACAGCACATTATTTTTATCTCTGATGCCACGTTGTGATGTTAAGAGAGACTGGAGAGGGAGTTCTGTGGGAAGAGGACGAGGTAGTTTTCCAGCTCAATGGGTGAGCTGGAAACTTGTTACATCATTGGCAAGAAACGAGATAAACCCTGATATTCGACACATTTCTATATTTAACATGACAGTGTGGCAACCACCATGCAGGAGGGATTTTGTTGTCATGTGACAGCAAAGACATAAAATAGACAAATGAAGTACCCCTGTGGAAAATGATGTAAATTCTTCCATTTCTAACAACTTCACACGTTTTATATTTGATTCTTAATCTATTTCTACTTTTTGTCATTTTTAACAGGCTTATCTGTCATCGATCCACATATAAAGACATGCTTCAATGCTTAAGTAGCTCTTCTGAACAAAACCCCCAGTCTTACCCTAATCTGGTTTTGCTTTCCTCTGGGGTGAGTTGATCAAATGTGGTGGCCTCCTCTTTGCCCAGAAAGGCCTCGTGGTCGTACTGATAGCTCTGGTTATCTTCGTGGGGTTGCCTGATCAGTTCAGGCTCGTGAAGAACTCTTTCTTTCCTGAGAGTGGGTTTCCCGTACGCCAGACACGTGCAAAGCGACAAAAACCATAAATACGTCGAGACATCCATGCCTGAAGGACGCAATCCAAAGCAAAGAGAGCGTTTAAAACTGGCACAAAGTTGTAAGCTCAAACTAAGTTACGTGATCGACCACCGTCAAAATCGCAGAAGCTGCGGTTGCCAAGGAGACGCGTTTCAATTGTTATCAACTCAGAACAAAACAATCAGAGCACAAGTCAGTTCTTTTCATTTTCGATTCAAACATACCCGGCGGATCACTGAAGGCTACAACCAAACTAAGAATGGGTGCGTGTCAAGCGACTGCAAATCATAACACGGATAGCATGCAGGCGGAATGTTAGAAGCTCTGCTATTGGTCAAACGGTTGTCTTTAACCCGAGATGGGCGTGGACGCCACGTTGCAAGATGACACGCAGAAGCGTCTGTTTAGGAATCCCATAGTAGGAGAACTTAAAATTATAGTATTACAATTTTGATCATAGCTAAAAAAAAAAGGTATAGTGTTATTATTAGTGATAAGTTAATTTCCGGCATGAGACTGAACATATTTAAACAGATATTTGCATTAAACAGTCGTTAACATGAAAAATGTTTACTAGATTTATTACCCACTCCAATGCAGCTGTAAAATGTATTTCCTAAAACGTAATGTCAAATAACCGTAAAAAGATAAGTCAATGCTATGAAGTTAGGCATCGTGAAGTAGTAGCTAACACACTACTGTGTCAGATACAACTATGTTTCATTAAAGCACCAAATTGAGCTGATTTAAACTGACAGAGCAAATATAATTTAAATACATTAACAATTAATTACTCAAATAAAAGGCCACTGGCCTTAGGCTAGTTTCATAACAGAGCTGTGGCTCTCAGTTTGTGCTGGAAAGATGGCATGTGTTACCATATTATGCAAATAATGAATGACAAAATTCATGTTGGCCTGTTTGTAGAGAGGAATCGGAGATGACACTGGCAGCAAGTTATTCCATCAGTACATTACATGAGCGGATGCAAATTTAAAACATATGGAAATATTTATTAATTTGTGAATAAATTCATATGAACATTTTGACAAGATTCGCCTAAAACTACACTGGCAACATCATAGATGTTTGCATTTAATTTAATTAGCTAATTTATTTTTATAGTGGAGGCTGGCAGAAAGCTGGCCTATAGAAAAAAGACACACCTTTCACTTTTAACAATGTAAATGTAAATCTATATAAGATAAAGACACTTTCTTGATGATCGACTATAGGCTACTCCTTGCAAACTGATTCCACATAACATTTCTTCAGTACTTGGGCAAATAATTGTTGTGCTGCCATGCTTAACATAAAGAGCAAGGATAAAATTACTTTCTGTCTCTTAACCATTGATCTGCAGACCTTTCGTGCACATGAACTGTGTGTTCACTCACTGTGCCTACATTAAAAAGCCTTTTGCAAATGGAAGGCATCAGTGAGGAGAATAGTATCATAGCACCATGTTATAATGATAAATGATCCTTTGAGCATTGGGAAAGATTTAAAAAATTGTTTCATGCACAATCTATTTTATAGATTTTAATCTAGCTTTACATTACCAGTTTTATGCCATTAATCAAATGGAAATATATTGATGGTGAGAATACGGTGGTTATTCGGATGAGCAAGGCCAGAAGAAACATTAGTTCACTCTTCAGATAACTTTTCAAACCTATATACAGTACATGCATTTATTTAAGAAAAAGAAGGAATTTCCATAAGATGACAATAGGAATTTATAGAAAAGCATTATGGTTCTGGTGGATTGAAATTGTTCCTTTATAAGCTTACTGTTATTTTGTTAGACGCTAATGCTGATACTGCACCTCTTGTGGTTATTTTCAGTTTCTAAACCCGAAGGCTTTATTAATCATCTCATCAGACAGAGGAAGTGTTAATTCATTAGTTTGGCTCCCAGCACTAATTTTCTATTAATTAGAATAGTTTTCATAGCCATGTGTCTTATATTCAACAATATATGGCATAGTACTGACAATTCATTAGAGAAATTAGACAACTGACCATGATTGTAACACTGCTGATTAACTGCCAGGCCAGTCCAACGACGAATAAAGAAAGTACACAGAGAAGAAATCACAATTTATATACAGCATACTGTTGAAAAAAAAAAAGATTTGAATATATATGTTATTATTTAATATGTATATATATATTGACATTTTCTTTAACCCTAACGTATATATCGAGTTAAATATTGAGTTATTTTCAGCTTTAATACATTTAATATTTTTAAAATATTTTTTTTAATATTTATATTGTAATTTCAAATTTTTGGGAAAGTCATTGAAAAGTCAGAACCAGTGGTCAAAAAAGCAGTGAATCCTGAAGTAAATAACTCTGTGTGAGAGCAGCATATGTTTGCTACATTCTAATATAACACACACACACTCATAATCTCCATCATCCAAGCCTTTAAAGCTATAATATCTGTTATTCAGTATCTATCAAAAAAGATCACAGAAGGGAAGGTTGAACAAGGAGAAGATAATCAGGGGGTGACACCAAATGCTTCCTGTGATCTGAAATCTGGAAGTGACATAAGATGCAAAACTGATTGAGAGGAAACAAAAGCAAGCAAGATGTGCTTTTGGGTGGAGTGAGTGATGTGATGATTATAACCATCAAGCTTGGACTGAAACACAGACACATCTCTTCATAGTTAGCCAGCTGGAGCGCCTCATGAGAACTCAAATGCTTTAGGGTCCTGCGAAAAGAAATAGACATATTCTCGTTCAAACTGCGTGATCTTGGTACACTGGGGGAAAAAATCACCAAATTAAAAACTTAAAGGAATGGTTCACTCAAAAATGAAAATGTGCTCACTCTCTCTCAGGCCTTCTAAGATGTAGACGAATTTGTTTCTTAATCAGAACACATTTGGGAATAATAAAAACATCACAATAATCCACACGGCTCCATGTACATCGATTAATATCTAGTAAAGTGAAAAGCTGTGTGTTTGTAAGAAAGTTATTATGGATTATGAACACGTTTTTAGGCTGGCTGCTATGGTTTGAAGTTAAAAACATCTTGATGACAATTTGTTTTTTACAAACACAGAGCTTTTTTCTTCACAAGATGTTAACTTGGAGTCGTGTGGATTAGCCTACTTGTGGATTAGTGTGATGTTTTTATCAGCTAGTTTTATAGAATCAAGTAACTAACTAAAACCAACATTTCTAGAAAAATGAACACTTGAACATACATTAGTGTAATATGAAATACGTAAAATGACATAAACCATCTTTGGGAAAAATTATTTTGAAGTGTAGTTAGATTTACATGAAGTAAAGAAGTTTTATTTGTTTTATTTACATGAAGAAGGCGGGGTTTATGACCTATAATGCAGCCAGCCACCAGGGGGCAATCGAGTACATTTTCAGCTAATTTTATTTATTTATTTTTTTGGTGAACTATTTAAGTATAGTTGCTACCTTAAATTTTTAAGTATGATAAAATTGGCTGTACAAGTCATTTCAACTCATCTTTAAGTTTCGTTGAACCTCATATAACAAAAAAATAAAGTTGAAATGGGTTAAATTATTTTGTTAATGGAGTTAACGGAAAAACATTTTGCCATTACTTATTGATCATATCATTGGCATTTTTACAGTGTACAAGCACAAATGAATTACACATTGTGCTTTCTGTTGCATATAAGACAGTAACAAAAATCTAGATTTTTTAAATTTTATGAAACAAGTGCATAGTCACCGCCACAAGACTAAGGAGTTTTAAAAAGTTGGGGAAACCCATCTTTCTGCAAAAGATGCCTACAATTAATATCTAGCACAAACAGTTTAGTACTTGATGTTAGGGGCTTGTTCAAATTGACATAATTAAAAGGGTCATATGATGCGATTTCAAGTTTTCCTTTCTCTTTGGAGTGTTACAAGCTCTTGGTGCATAAAGAAGATCTGTAAAGTTGCAAACCTTGCTTTTTCAGACCGATGAGCTTTGTAAAAATCAACGCGTTTCAGAAAGGCGGGGCATAGAGGAGAAACAATAATGTACAGTATGTGGAAAATAATGTGTTTTTTTAACCTTAAACCGCATAAACACATTTCATTACACCAAATACACAAAATAATGTTATTTTTAGCAGCATCATATGACCCCTTTAAAGTTAGAAATTCACCTAAAACATTTGAGCCCCTTTTTCATCCTCGCCTTGTCTCTCTTTCAAGGTCCCCCTCAACACACCCCCACGGCCCCCGGAATGTGCCAGGAATGTCAGATGATTAATAGCTGATTAGTGCTCATTAATAAGGGTCTGCAGAGCCTGTAGTTCTGCCACTGCAAAGGTCACACTCAGCAAAGGGGGCAGATGGGTAGTCTTTCTTTTAGCTACTGCAATTCTTTGGCCAGTTATCCAATGCTTCAGCCAGGCCCAGAGGCGACTACAGCGTCACACAATCATTAAATGATTTCTGACCTCAATGAGCTGGCTGGTGCAAAAGTATTGTATATGCTTTAACATATTATGATGAGTTAAAAGAAAGTGGGTGTTGTAGTGGTTAAAGACCTAACGTGGTAGGTCTTTATTTGAAATGCAGGAAGGAGCAATACCTACATTAATTAACATCATTGTAGTCTCAGTTTGGCCACAGTCTGTGCATAATGAATACACATTTAGCAAAACATGACTGAAATCAACAGCTGCAATCAGATCTAACCTGTTTATAGCCATGTGGACTGACACTGCTGTTAATGAACATCTGAAAGACGTGTGAGCGGTAGGGTTGTGCACAGTATTGAGAAGGTTGGAAATGTAATAGGTTACAGATTACAAGTTTCCCTATTTAAAATGTAATAAGCAGTTTAACTATTTCAATTACTTTATTAAAGTAATGTAACTGATTACATTTGATTACTTTTCAAAATTTTTAACTGTTAATCATTTTGAAACATTTAAAGCAGGCAGGGTTAACCTTACAGCTGTACTCAACACTGATTACAGTAGACTTTCAAAATTCTTCATAACTTGAATTAAGATTATAATCATTTAATTTTAAATCACAGCCACTACAAAATCAGACTTTAGCCCCTCTTTTTACTTTGAGATCATTCTGAGGTTAAATACAGATTTATTAATTTCATTTCCATTTAATAGCTATGATATGGTTTTTGAAATCAAATCTTTGCATAGCTGTGACAGGAAACACTGGCACTTAAAACAAACAGTTAATCTTAAAAAAAAATAAAGCGTATAAACCCAAATAGGAAATAAAATAGTTATTGAAAAATTATGTGTCCTAAACTCCTGAATCATTGGTGTCTCATATTTTAAAGCAGTCAATGCAATTTAGGAAAGAAATCAATCATATCTGTATGTGTGTGAAAATATTCAGATGTAACCCCCTTTGTATTTGTTAACATTTTCATAAGTAAATGTAATTTAACCAGTAGGTGGCGACAAATAACTGCGCTAATGAGAGAATCGCTGCATTCATTCATTAAACAGATTCGATCAAATCATTGATTCATTCAGGAACAAAAGAGGCGGATGTATTTTTGAGTGATTCGCTAAATCATTCATTCAATCAATTCGTTCAAATCACTGATTCATTCAGGTATGAAACAAGTGGCTATCATTATGAGTGATTAGTTGAATCATTCATTCAACTGATTTGTTCAAATCACTGATTCATTATGTGGCTACCTTTTATGGGTGATTCATTGTATCATTCTTTCAACCGATTCGCTCAAAAATTCAAAGGGAAACTTCGTGTTGCTCTGTGTTACGCTTCTGGTGTGGCTTTGCTTAGAACTATTTTCATTGATGGAGTAAAACAACTGGCAATATTGTTTTAAAATTTAAACTGCTCAGTATTAACGAATTATTACATCTAGTAAAAACAAACTGTGAATATTTGCTTTACACTTTCAGATTTAAAACTTTACAGGATGTTTTCATTCACTTAGAGTTGTGTAAGGCCTACACACTGCCTGAAAGGTAATTTTCAAAAATCCATAATAGGGGCACTTTAATAAATATTTACATTTGAGTTACAATTTGGTTCATTCTTCTTCCTGTCGTTCCAAATCAGCTTCCACTGCAGTGTGACCAATTCAATTCAAATTCACACTCATAAATTAAAAGGGAGCCCGTTCTTCCATTCTGAATTTTGCGCAACCATGCTGTGAGCACCTCAAACCTCTGCACTCGCTTCCTCTTCTGTCGTAGTTCCAAGAGGAAGCTGCAGGTCTGGATTATCCCCGAATGAAGCTTCTCCAGTGGGGCTGCTCTTCTGGTGTCTGCAGCTGTAGAAGAACACGGACAGATGCTTCCACTGGCCAGCTTTTTTCCTGCTCTCATCAAGAGAAAGGAATGACAAACGTAACTGGCTCATGCACCTGACGGCTCCAAGCGCACACAGCCAAGACGTTCACCGTTCCAACTCACCTCACGAGAGGTTGTCGAACTGTTTTAGTCAAATATGTGTCTGAATAAATGGACGCAAAACATTCTGGCTCTTATACACCTCATTATAGACTCCCACTATGTATGTGAATGCTAATAGAGAATCAACTTAGTGTTTATGGCCATGCAGGACCGCAGGGAAAAAGACCCTAGCAAGGGACAGAGAATGAAAGAGACAGAGGCTGGGAAACAGATGGAGGAGGCTTCGGTGTGGGCACAGAACAGACGGGGCTGGCAGAGCCTGGCATAACTGTGAGAACAGGTACAGCTGTGGTTGCATATTGGAAAAGGCTGTTCAACCGCTTCCACAGCAGTCATACATACACTTATAAAGATATAAGAGGAAACTGACACAAGGAGTCATTTGCAGGTCAGTTCAGGGTCGCAAGTGACGGAAGAGCACAGAAACATTCAAATTTATTCAGCACGAGTCATGACTTATGCCAGCATGGTTTTAGAGGCTAAGGGTCAAATACTAGCTAGTCTAAGCCAATTTTTTAGAAGGCAATCAGAAAACCTTACAGTACATAATCCTTAAGAAGTCATTCTAATGTGCTGCTTTAATTACCAATAAGTGTTTTTTATAATTAGCACAGCTGAAAATGGCTGTGCTGCTTAATTGAGTGTGAACATTTTTAATTTTTACATTTCACAGTTTTTCCTCAAACGCTTTGGCTATTTTTTCAAACAGTCTTAACATAAAGCCTAAGTGCAACTCACAAATGTTTTATGAGACATGATAACTCTATTGCATGTCTTTAAAATATAGTCTCGACCAAACATTTAATGCATGCTTTAAAACCTAATTGTTGTGTCAGTAAACTGGCCAAAGCCACGAATGCCAAGTTTTTTTGTCGTCATGTGAGCCGAACTTTTCAAAATGTTTAAATGTTTTTTTTTTCGTGTAAAACTTGAGAAAATTGTAGCGCTCCAAACAGGAAAAAATAGGTCCTTGTACTGCAGGTGCGTAGAACCAGTAGGATACTTGAAAATGAACAAGAGGGTGGCTAACCGCACACTGATCCACTCAAGACTGAAAAAGTCTACAAAAACATATTTTTTATTTTATAAATTGCATCGTGCAAAAAGTGCAAAGTGCATGTGTAAATGTTTTTTTTTCACCATGGCAGTCAAACCCTGGAAATGTTTATGTACAAATAATTTTTGTTCTACTTTTTTATTCACACCAACTGTCCTTTTTGTCTAGCTGAATGCTATTGTCTATAATACTGAACTATTTAGATATAAACAACAGTAGGTGAAAGTTTACTGGGAAAAAATACTCAAGTATACAGAAAAAGAATATGCGCATTTGTATGTATACAGTACATTTATTTATAATTTTGCATGTGATGGCGCACACGAAAGAATGTTTAGAAATTGTGAGGAATAAGACAAGTTCACTGAGAATCAGTTTTGATCAGCAACACGTGCATTTAGGTATTATGCTAATTAAATTGTACCTCAAAATACGTGCAGTTTGCTTAAATCAATAAGAAATTCAAATCTGTTGTGAACAAGAAATGAGCTTTTCAGAGATCTGAACTTATTGATTTGAGAAAATTAAGCCAAAGTGACTGAGAAAAACTGTCTTTACTGGTTAATTGAATAGATCGGTGTATAAAGGTATCTGCTTATTTCAAAAAACAGAAATACTTCAGAGAGATTTCAAACTTTTGAACTGTAGTGTAAAAACAATAATCTCCAAGCTGTTAGTGTTCTTCAGAAAGTAAAGATATGCTGTTAATGCATATGTAAAAAAAGAGGCATGAAGAGAGAGATGAAGTTACCCAGCATCACTCTTGACTTGACTTTCTATTCTATAGTGGCGTTAAGGCCAGACTACAGAAATAAGTGACTTTAGGTTTAATCGCTTGTTAAATTGTCCAAAGTGATTTTCACTTTAGATGGGCACTTAAAGTCAGTGACTGACTGTTGAGTGAATGTCAGTTTCTTAAATGTTTCAGCAGGATGTAAACATGCCACATATATCCTGGATATCATTGAGAAATATTTGTCAACTGCTGTGGTCATAAACAATGTACTGTCTACTATGTAAAGACAACCAGTTACTTTCCGGTAATTTATCCAGTAGTTTAGTCTCAGAGATCATTTATGAGGCCAGCAAAGGTAAATTACAAAAAAATGAATAAATAAATAAAAAATTGTATACATAAATCAATCACTCTTTAAAAGTATAGAGACACATAAATTGAATATATCTGCCCTCAGTGAGGTGGGTACATTAAGAGTGCAGCTGAATTAATTACAGATGACTGTATGACAAGAAAAACTACAAAAAGAAGTATAATGGATTTGAATAGAGAAATAAAGAATCAGCACCAACTCAAGCTCAATTATAGTAACCCTAACATGTACGATACGCTCACATCCGCGACATAACTGCACGCGCATTTGGTAATGCGCTCACTGGAGGAGAAAATGAAGATAAAGCTCTCCAGAGGTGCTGACATTTCCTTCTGCTACTGGAAATCAACCCATCCTTTTCTTTAATCGTCTATGTTTGATCAGTCACTATCTATCTATCTATCTATCTATCTATCTATCTGTCTGTCTGTCTGTCTGTCTGTAAGTGTATAGGTTATATACAGTATTTCCGGAACTACAATGCACCACCAGATAAACTGCGCTGTCAGTATACACACTATACATATGTGTGTGTTCTTGTAAATCTATCAATAATTTAAGCATAATTTCACTGCAGAATTACTAAGTAATATGTTATGTCATAAACGGATACTGCATGCAGCACTGTCTGTAGTAGCTAAGTGACCTTTGACCTGGTCCAGTGCATGCAAAAGTTATGTTTTCTAAATGATGTGCAAGCATGTCAGAAATAAAAACACTACCATGCTTGTACATTATTTAGAAAACATGCAGCTATAATGGATACACTCAGTTGGCATTATAAAAACATGAGTTTCACCTGCACGTTTCTGTAGAGATTATATGCAGTATATGCTATTAGAAGTGTTTCGTATAGGCATTTTTATGTTTTACAGTATGTACAAATTACATAATGGTATTAAGTCCAAAAGACAACTAGGCACAATTTATAAATATGCTGTCTTTTTCAGTCCTTTTTCTATCAGCTGTCCATAAAACAGATGTCCAAATGTACTACTTCTGCTGTTTATTTACCTAAAATCAGCTGAACCACAAAATATAAAATGATTTGATCCAGAAACCACCAGAGGGCGCACCAACGCAGCACCAACTAGACTAAAGGGCTCAGATTCATCACTTCACTGCACAAAACTCAAAAGACCTTCAGGTTTTGTTTGTATGTTTTATAAGAGTTGTGAATGTGTATTGCACTTAAAATGCTGTCTTCATTTTTTTTTTTCATTTTATATTTGATCTGTACACATACTTTACTCATAGCTATCTGAAATTTGAATTGCATGCCATCTGAAAGTTTTTATTTTAGCTATAATATAAATCTGTAATGATGCTTATTACTTTCACAATGCAATATATAAGGCAAAAATAAAAAGCTTACAAAACTGAAAATATTTTATCTCCTCTTCACATGCAGCTTAATGAAGCCTCACTAAGCTGAAAAAAGTCGCTGTCAGCTCACTGCTTCAGGGCAACTTTACACCCACATTGTGCTTTAGTCACCCTAAGAGTGCTGAGAGATTAATCATCCAACAACACCGCTGAAGCAAGACAACAAATCAAACAAGAGAATTGCTATTGGACCACAAGTTAACTCTCTGTTAGCCTTTCATTCTTGCTTGCTGCCTTTCAGTTCAAATGGAGTGTGGAGGAAATTCTTTTGACAGAGATACTTAATGTCATCATTAATGCATTTATGTGCATTACAACATTTATGTAAAAATTAACTACCTTACAAAAATATATGTATCCCACACTACTATAGCTTGAAAATCTTATTTTAGTACATCCCAGTAATGTGACCTTCATTAGGCACAACATACAATATACAAAGCAGCCAATGAGAACATCATTACAATCAATAAAAGCCAATGACGATGTACCAAGACAAAAAAAGTAACAACCTACTTCAGTGGATCAACAATCAAGTACAATTAGCCAAAATACATGCATACTTCCAGTAAAAGATAAACAGATCATAGACCATACTTTTTTGTTCTGCTACGTCATTGGCAATTAATAATTGTAATGCTGTTCTCAGTGGCTGCTTTGCATTTTAAATTTGACTTTCTGTTTGAAAACACTGCATGATGAAGTTTGCATGACCGAAATGTATTAAAATAAGATTTGCATGCTATAGAAGTGTATGGGATTCATCTATTTTGTTAGATTATTTGCTTCTATTTATTCTTGCGCACCTGCTTGTGTTTTATAAGGAGTTACGGTGGCATTTCATTTATATTTTGACTATTTAAAAACTAAAATACAGGTTTAAGAGAAATATTCATAGGACGGTAGAAGTCTAATCAAAAAGTGCACTTGACCTTTCTGTTTAGTTAAGACATTAAGAAGCACAAGTACCATTATTTGGGTCAGTATATGGACCTGTGGAGGCCGAGTTATGCCATCAAGCTAATGTATTGTGACTGCCGCTGGCTTCTGCGACGGAGCCTTACAGCTGTCCCTGAATCAATAGATGTCAGAGAACTATTAGAGCAGTCATGACAGACACCGTACATCCCAGCCTCCCACTTGATACGGCAAATGTGCTCAGGTTCTCAAGACTGGGGGATTAACCCACTACAAACTTTAGTTATGCCCCCCTAAACCTCCCGTCTTTCTATCTGCGGACGGAACCCGGTGCATCTGCTTGGGGTTGAGGGAGTGTAATTCTCCATTATTGGCCTTTATGCTCTGCAGCCTTTAATTACAACAGTGATTCATGCAAAGACCAGATGGTACAATGACAGGTCAAGAAGGACTTCATTGCCTGCATTGCATTGTTGTATAGTGAGTTTCAATATAAGGTTAGCTGATCGGGTTGATCAGGTGATCAGGTTTGTGAACATGCATTAAATGCATCTTCGAAAGCAAATGAGTGGGAATAATTATTGTCTTAAAAACAGTGGTGAAAAAAACAAAAATTGTCATCAAGTGCCTCAAAATGTAACATTCTTAATGCATGAATGCCATACAACTATTTAAAAGTTTAGAGTCAGTACAATTTTTAAAAAAAAATTTTCATAGTAAGCTTTTTTTTTTAAACATTTTAAGGTCAAAGCTAAATGTTGAACTAGAAAATGCATGTGACATGGCCTTACAAATGCTGATATCCAGACCCATTTACTGCAGTAGAAGCAGTGCACACTTTCACTGAAATGAGATTCTCGGAATGAGACAATTTCCCGAACAGACATGACAGGTCTGGATCTGCCCCGGTCTGCAAATTGAGGACAAAACAACACCACAACATCACATTTAAGTAGAAAAGCATTTCAGAATCTACATGTTCTGCATCATGATTCACTGATGCTTCGAATTCCCATTAAAATGAGAAACACAAAGGCAACAGAGGTCTATTTTTCCCTCTTTGCATTACTCGTATAGGCCTATTCAAGGATGGAATTCGCACCCAGCAATCAGTTTGATTATCTTAAAAATACACACCTCGTGATAGAATGCGTCAGGCAGATGTAAGATGGGATGAGTGGGGTTTCTCCCGAGTCTATTTTCCAGATGGTTTGCTGTTGTTATTGCCTGATTTAGTGTGAGTTGTCGAACACAGAAAAGGGTTAGCAACACGGGATCCATTTAAACCTATCACTTGGATTTGCGTTGAGTTCCTTACGCTAGGTGCTTCTTAGTTCTGCCTAAGCTTTTGCCCCAAGCAAGAGTATGCTGTGTCGCGCACCTTAATGACCCTGTTTAAGCATGTGGCATGTTATAAATGTGCACACTCTTGTGAGGCCTTTACTCTGCCACGTTTCATTAATAGTTTATTATTGAGAGTCCCTCGTGAAGCACTCTACAGCTCGCCTTCGCCATTCACGTCTCAGTTTTGTGTCATGTAAGACTACAGAAGAGCATTAGGCCACAAACATAAACACAGCTGGGAGTGATATGTGTGTGCTAAAAACATATGAACGCAACAGTAAACAAACAAACGCACACGTTTAGTAAGATATCTCAAGGAGGACTTATCAAAGACTTATACTGTTTTACAATAAAGTTATGAGATACATACAGCTCTTTCTATTTTAGAGGTGGAGAATTAATAATCTAAAGCAACTGTATACACGTTCTTTCTTTGAATTAAAAGTTTCAAAATCATTCTGATGGTACATTGACTTTTAATATCGCAAATATCTTGTTTCTTTCCGACACTCTCGCCAAATGTCTCTTACATACTGTTCGGTGAGCGGGTACGAAATTCCGCGAAAAGGGCCGACTGCTTTACGGCATCAATGCACGATATATTTACAACAGTGAATTTTACTTAACTGTAGGAGGCTCTAAAATCGCAAGAATACACACTACTGCATAAAGTCGCGTTAATATCTTTATGAATCACTTTTACAACTGAGAGTGATCCTAAAAGGGGTTTCCCCCACAATTACCTAGCAGTTGTATTCAATTTCAGCAATTTTGACTGCGAAAGTACAGTTAGTGATTTTCACACTACCATTTTTGAGGCAAATTTGTAACCATTCTGATATTGAGAATTGCTTCAAATTTCTTTTTTGACATCTGTACATTTGTGGGGATATTTTTGAAACCAACCCACGCTTATCCATTTTCCCTCATATAACAAACATGCCTTATTGTGTTCTTGTTCATTTCCAAACACTTGATTAGCCACATACATATTTCCATCTATCCCTTAGGTCAACACTGCACAGTTAAGTGTTTTTTGTTTAACTCTAATCTGGCATGGTAACATCATTTGTTAAGCACCACTCAGCATAAAAGCCATATCAGCTCTAAATGTGGGCTGGGGGGTAAAAATAGATGCCATTTATGAATGACGTTGACCAGCTCATTTTCACAGCAACCAAGTTTCCTGTTACTATAGCAAGATGCAGAGAGGGAAGTCACACCTGGGCCAGGCAGAACAAGCAGGACCATGAAGCCAGAACAAGAACTATATATAGTTATAGTTCTTACTATATAGCGATAGACGATAGATAGATAGATAGATAGAATTTCCTAGGTTTTTTACCTCAGGCCTTAACGCAGAAATTGACCCCTCATAATTAATTCGGTGTATATTTTGAACTGAGCAATACGTTTCCACTAAACGTTATTAAATCGTGGGGAGAGACGAGCTTTTATTTGTGCTGTCAGAGCATCTCACAGCATCGTTAGCTCCCATTTCGCCCTGTCGGCTCACAGTTTGCCACGGACACTGAGTCTCCCCTCTCCATTTACCGTGTTATTGCTGCCAGCACCGCGCATCACGATCAGTCACTGGCGCAGCGTCGCTGGCAGGTGTCAATCATTTCATCCTGAGTCTACAGTCGTAGAATTTCAGGGGTCAATTCTGCGCGCGCACAAATTTAGTCCATCAATTGGCGTTTAATTTTAAAGAATGGAAGACGTTGTTTAAATTACAAGAGAAAACGTTTTCTGTCCATATTAGTCCACCAGCTATGACACCTGTGTGTATTTGGGAATCTGACTTCATACGTCCACTAGCCTATAGGAATCATTTTGGAATCAGAAAAACTATTGGACCATATGTTGCAGATGCCAAATAGTTTGAAATTTTAAAATTTTATAGATTCGTAGACGCCTCCAAATAGCCTACAATTGTACAATAAATCTGTCAATTAAAAAGAACTATTGCATGTTTATCATTAGAGTTTCCATGCATGCCAGATGATTGTTATGAGCTTTGGGCTTGCCGCTAAATCTTTATTCTCTGGCTGTGCTTTCAGATTGTGGGTCGTATTCAGGCTTGTCACATTGATGTAAAGTGAGTTTCTAACATCCAGGGCTTTGCTGTCTGCGCCGGACAAATTGATTGCGATCAGCCTGAGGGAATTCTGCCAATGTCTCTGTCCGGGGCCGCGGGGTGGACTGCTTAAATTAAAGAGGGGGAGAGATTCACACATATTGCTGAAAAACCGAAATACACGTAATACGCATCACAAAGCCATCAGCAACTGGGACGACAAGGACCTGAAGGTAGAGATTTGAAGAGACCCCCTATGTACTCATAAAGCAATTAAATACAATCTTAATCTGTTAAAATCTCATTATGGGTGCAGAAAAGTGAGAAATAGTAAGAGTGCTTATGGGGAACTGGTAACGCACTTTTGTTTTCAAGAAGACCCAAGAGAAAAAAACTGAGCTTTGTACATTCAAACACGACGACAATGCATAACCCAAAATAGTCTGATGTCTATAAACCCTGGTCAATCCTGAACATGTTTTACTGTCTCCAAGCAAAAGCAGCAGTAAACAGAAGATCCATGACATGCTCACGTGCTTCTTCTGCGTGGATAGTTGCGAGTTAAAGGCCGGTCATTAGAGAAGTTATTCCAAAAGCAGACCAAAAGGCATTGCCTGAAAAGCAAGAAAAGTGCACATCCCTTCTGCCTTTTTGGTTGAGACCTGAAAAAGCAGAAGGTATATACTTTAAAAGGCTAATCAATTAAAATGAAATCCATAATTTTACTAATATTTTAATATAAGGCATATAAGGTTTTGAGGTTATAGTACGTGAAACTAAAAAAAAAAAAAAAACTCAGAAATTCATGATAATACCTCGATATAAAATACCTTAAAATATGCTTAAAAACTTTATTGAAATACTTATGAAGTTTACATTCTAAATATTTTAAAGAGTGCAAGCAAAGTATTATGCTACTTTTTACGTGATTAGCAATTTTCATTGTCGTTCATTTTTAGAAAACGTTAAGAACGTATTAAACCAACATACATATAAAAATTATCTAAATTTTCAAGAACTAGGCACAAATGTCGCAAACTAGATTACGACAGATCATTTACCCTCACATTTGTCAGCAAAACGTTTCCTAGTGCAGGAAAAATAAAGGGTGTTCTACATAAGGAAAAAATCTAATAAAAATAATGTAAACAAAAATCTTAAATGTTAAATTAAATATAATCACAAACATCTTGTCTGCACATATTGTTATTGTTGCTATAGAGTAATATATGTATGTGTGTGTGTGTGTGTAGAGAGAGAGAGAGAGGGAGCGATGATGCTGCGAGGCCGGCTGAACAGATTTTCCTTCACGCCTGGTCGGGTTCTTGAGAGTGGGGCGTCGTGGAGCACGGAACGGAGGCACCTGGCCCGGCCGCTGCGCAGCGTCTTCTTTTATTGACAGCATGATAAGCCGTGCGGTTTCCAGCGATCACCTGGAGAACCCTGCAGCGTTGCACGGTTTCTGTGGTCCTTAATTGTGGTTACGTCAAACAAAGGTCTGAATGATGCTCGTGCGCCCCATACCTGCTCCATACGTCCTAAAGAACCAACACAACCCATTCATTTCCTGTGAGACACACCGCGGAACTATTGCGCATTTACGCACTATGGACAAGTGACATCTGTAGACACGTCATATGAAGTAAATACTCTGTTTCTTCACCTTTATTCCATATTTTAACGGGCTCTGAGCTTATGTCTTTTAACTGCATAAATATAGTTAAATGCGCAACAGCTCTCCATTCAGGACAAAATAGTCCAGAAATAGTCGTAAAGAGCAGGAGTGATGGACACTAAAGAAAACCACACACAACCAGCTATGTGGAAACAAACACTTCCACTAAACATGCTGTTGTACCGGTTAACCATTTGATTTTCCACCTGAATGAGTAGGGTAAATAAGATCTCCGTGACGCCTTGGCCAATATTTGCTTAACAGACGGATAGCAACCTGGGATCAAAAAATAACACTGGAAAAATAACGTTTAAAAATTTCAAGTTTTTTTTATAAAAACAGCCTGGACTTTTTTTTCTTTCAAATATTGATAGGCCTATAGGGTATTCAAAATTGTCAAAACATGCATTTCTGAAATTATTGTAGCAAAGCTAATTATTTTCAATAAGCCTTGTTGTGCATATGGAAAAATATGTGATGTTCTTAATCAGCAAAACAGAATACATATTTTTTTTCTTTCTTTTTTAAATCAATAAATTTGTTAGTGCATTTGAAATATATTTTATTCATATTCTTCATTATCATTATAATATTATATTTTAGGTTACGTTAATATCAAATTACTATTTATTAACACTTTTATTTAAAACAGAAGCATAACACGGCTAATTCTTCACTGGAAATGTAGGGCATTAATCATGCCAGGTCTCGCTAATGTGAGCGCATGGAGTTCCCCATGATGTGCTGCATGCATGGCTGTATGAGAACTATTTTCCAGCGTGACGTTGCGCGTCATTTGACCAATCGGTGGCGAGCTGAGGCTGATATTAAGAGAAAGTTTACAGTGAGTGAGGGTTACACCGTTTTTTTCATTCTCACTGATATTTCCACTCCGAACGGGATTCAAACGTGACACACAATCTGGACTCATGAGATCGTTTTAATTCATTCAATCGCAAGGGCTTGAAACAGCAGGATATTGATCAGAAATCAGAAATATCCCGGTAAGTTAAGATCAAATATTGCATGTTTTCCCCCTCCGTCCTCAAAAAAAAAGGAAATGCACGGTCTGTCTTCATTAGGAAAATACGTTTGGTTGCATCTAAAATTGTAATCTATGATTGCGATTTCACTTTGAATGTCTTATTTGAAAAGCTGCATGATAATATATTACAAACCAACTAAAAGATACAAATGATATACATTCATGTATTCACAAAATATTCAGATTGGCTCATAGTGAAACTAGTTGACGGATTTGGACAAGACTATAATGTTTGCATATGGAATGGTTATTTTAGTGAGCTACATTTCCATTAAATTGAATGAATCGCGTCAATTCATTATTGCAGGTACAGACAGCTACAGTACACAAATTACATCACTTCAAAATGCATTTTTAATTTTAAAAAAATATATTTTTATTAGATTAAAAACATCTTCCGCTCTAAAGAACATTTTTTGCTTTGACTGAAACGCAAATTATAATGTGATTAAGTTAAAGAAGAAATGTAGAAATGTAAAAATTGTCTCCATTTTCTCAAAGCGATTTAAATGACTAATTTGCTTAAACATTCTTAATACTACTACTAATAATAATTAAAATAATTATGTTATATTTGGTGTTTTTCTAGCCTATTATAATTTAATGTTAAACAAGTCTTTTTAATGTTAAACAAATTATTATCAAAACTTATAAAAAATAAATAAAATCAATAATTTAAATAAGTATTACATGAAAAAGATGAAGTAAAAATGGAAATTGGTGGTACGTAAACTTTGGCCGCAGAACTTTAGCCTGTGCCTATACTGATTTATATTTTTTCTTTTTATTGATTCACTCTTTTGTTCGTGTTCTCCTGAAGAATGACGTCAGGCCCATTCCCTCCCCACGTTCTCCTTTTCTAAAAAGTTTCCAGAAGACACAGCG
Source organism: Sinocyclocheilus rhinocerous (assembly GCF_001515625.1). Taxonomy (NCBI): domain Eukaryota; kingdom Metazoa; phylum Chordata; class Actinopteri; order Cypriniformes; family Cyprinidae; genus Sinocyclocheilus; species Sinocyclocheilus rhinocerous. The sequence continues at coordinate 212,300 of NW_015662579.1, read as the reverse complement.
ACCACTTTACCCAAGAGCGAAACAGCTTCGAGATTAGGGATTACTTTTCCGACTTCTTATTAGCAGTTACTAATCCCAATTGGGCTAATTGCTTTGCGTGTAAAATTGCTATCTCAGGGTCCGTGTGATGCGCTGGGGTTGTATGGCCTGGAGGGTGATGCCCCCTGAATTAGACCACATCCTAAATACACCTCATTAACACGGAGAGGATTTACAAGTTATCTAAAGGAGGAATCAACAGCCAGGGCACAATTACAAAGTTTAGGGCATTCTTTTTGTCGACCATTTGGAACAATAAAACTGGGTTAGTATGCAGTGCAGTGTCTTTGCAACTTTCGAATAATACTAAAAAAAAAACAGAGTAGCCTACATTCAAAAATGAATATTTTAAAGCGGATTATTGAGTATAATCGGAAAAGACCAAAACACAGATTAGAAGAGCTAATTGTGGAAACATTTGGAGGAGTAAGACAGAAACTCTGCAGGGCCTGAACAGGGGCAGAACTGTTTATTATCCGTTTCCACTGAGGCTTCTTTTTACTCCTCGGCAGTGTCGTTTGTCTCCTTTTTGTGACACAGTCAGGGACGCGATGGTTCTCAGGGGCTCTCATTCACCTCCTAGATAGTTTATTGATGAGCTTCGACTTCTTCCTAACTTTGCATACGTCGGGGAAAGTGAATGCAATTATTACCGTGTCTTTTCTTTAATCCCCTCGTTTTGCACTCTTGTAGCCGACACTCGCGACTCGAGCTACGACTGTACAACCGAATAAGTGAATATGCGATAGATAGATAGATAGATAGATAGATCAATGCACCTACTTGACATCAATTTGCACAGTTTAGACATAGGCTATAATTATGGAAATAGTATCTAAGTTTAAGATACAAAACACCGAGTTACAGATTTTTTTTGTAGATAGACTTCAACGTGGTGGCTTATTTACTAGAGCTGATACATTAGCAAAAATCAAAACGTAATATGCACTATCCTGCTTGAGCTAATTTACCTCAGGGACCCGTCAGTTCCTGGTGATTTTATTTTATTTGCGCTTTAAAGTCACACACCACCACTGTTGCAAACACAAAGCTCTACTAGACAGAGGTCTTCACTGTTTGCCACTCCTAGGAACAAGCTGTAAAATTAGTGAACAGTGAAATTAGGGGAAAAAATCCGGCCACGTGGAGACGGACCTATCCTCCACGCGCAGATACGGTGCAAAAGCGCGTGAGTGTCAACAAAAGCACGTGGAGAGTGTTTGCGTTTGTTTTAGCCAGTTGCACCAGGGACCATTTGCAAGTGCACTTAATGCACAGAGCAAACAGGTTCTCCTTTTGAATTCACAGCTGTCAACAGGTTGCTTTCTTGTATCCGTGTCATGGAGGGCCAGATCTCTCAGGACCTAAAAGCCTCAAGCAGCAAACAATCACTCAGGAATATTCAGTAAAAATGCAGATTTTCGTGGGAGAATTGCTGTAACATTTTACAATAGTGTCCATTTGACACACATTACATGTTCAAATAATAAAAAATGGTGTCAGAAACTGCTAGTAAATTCACAAAAAATTACAAAGAAACGGCAAGTAGCCTAACAAATTGAATCAAACGCTAAAATGTAGAAAAACTGTAAAACATACTCCAGTAATCGGTCTTTTATTTGTATAACTTCGAAAAAAAAATTTTTTTTTTTTTTTTTTACAATGTATAGTAAGTAACAATAACATCAATAACGGTTTTTTTAAATATAGGCTAATTCAAATAGAACTGTATTATTCAATAGCTGCTTATGTAAAACACTAACGTACTTTAAAACGTGACCTGCATATTCACACTTTTGAGAGATAAAAGAGAGAAACACTATAAAACACACACACACACACACACAAAATTCTGAGTGAGCTCAAGCCCAGTGGTGAGATATAAGCAGTGCATCTCACAGAAACAGACTGAAGCAATCCAGCACCATATAAAGCAATATTGAGTGAGTTTGAGAGGGGGCGCTCAGCATTTGCATGCGCGGACTGATTAGTTGGTTCAAAAGTGGCCTGTTTTCTGTTCTGTGATGGCAGAGGTGTCAGTGCTTCTCTAATGGGCCGGTAAAGCGCTGCAAGCGGGAACAGACAGACTAAATACATCAGTACTATCACCAATCAGCATAGGTGTGTTCAGCTCTGTCTCCCTCTCTCTCACTGCGTGAGCCTTCACTTTCTCACTCTCTCTCTCACTAAAAATAAACATCAATATATTGCCCGAATGCAGTTAACTAAATAAAATGATTTAGTAATTCACAAAATTTTATTGACTTAAAATTCTTTAAACCATAACAGCGGACTCGTTTATTTTAGCATCCAGCATATATTCACCAGGCCTGCTTATTCTACTAAATGTACTTAGTTTTTCTATGGCATTGGGACGCTCAAGTCCTCATAAACATTGACTAAATATATGTAGCTCCAAATAACAAAAGATTTCCCCATCGATGGCAGTATAAGATGATTAGGGCATGTTAATGTCAGATCCTTCAAAACTTCCCACTGCGCTTTTGTACACATCCAGATGCATGTCTGCATGTGAATGATGTTTATGGAGAACACTGTTTCCTGAATACGGATATTTAATTAAAGCAATTGTAGTTAAGGATTACACAAACGAAAGAAATGCAGATGAGATCCTAGTTAACCTCATAAACAACAACAACAGTCTCCTATACGACGTTAGATAAATCATTAACGGGAACACGCAGAGTCTCAATGCACGTACAGCGAGTGCGTATTAAAAGAGCGCAAAACAATTAACATTTTACTGTGATTAAGAGTGATTAAGAGATTTAATCGGTACATTAGGTTTTAAAGGTGTTTTGAATTGCGGGTTGTTTCTATTTCACGAAACTTTTTTATTTGTTTTTATGAGTCTTGTTATATTCATTTTATTTTTATTTTATTTTTTTATAGATACGACAATATCAACATTGATGAAGGCATACGACATATGTATTTAAAAATAAATTAATTTTAAAATCAGAAAATTATGCAAAAATATTTAAATTGAATATGTAAGTAGTAAAAAGTTTCTTTGTAAGTTAAGAAAATGTAAGAGTTAATGTAAGAGATTAATGTAAGTAAAATTTGGAGAAAAAATTCAACAAAATGTTGCAGGAAAAAACAACAACTATAGAACACTTAATTTAAGTGTAAAATAATGCTTATTAAAATTATTTAAATGTACTGATAAGTTAAAGTTGATAAAACTTAGTTTTACATGTTAAATGAACATTTTATCAGGAACTAGTTCTTCAGTCTTGGGAAGAGAGCGAATGGAAACGGACACACCGGTTTTGTTATTTCAGCGTCGGGAGAGAAAATGAAACGAAAGACTTTCCTTCCCTGGGCCCCTTTTTAGCAATGTCACTGAATAGATCCTTTATTGCAATTGTTTTTTTTCCAATTGAGCACCCTACTGGGCTGTTGCATCCTTTTACAACCCCTAACAACCCACACCCGTTATACACAAACACCTCTAGATATTTATAACGCGAAATTACTTTTCTATTTCCCCAAACAGCACAAACAGAAACACGCATTGGGGTTCGGGCACCGGGGTCATGTCCGTCAGGAAAGTGACAGTGGATGTTGTGTGTGTGTGTGTGTGTGTGGATGGTCGTCTGGGGGGCAGGGTGCCCTCGGCTCTTTGTATTCGGGCAAGTATTGGTGCGTTTGGTGGGAGGTTGTGTTGCTAGTTGCAGAGGCCGAGTTGTGCTGGCTGGGTTTGGGTATAGAAGGTAAAAGAGGCGCATTGTTGAGCTCCAGCAGGCTTTGTTAGGATCCTCTCACCCCCTCCACTTTTCAGAGCACTGATGCGAAGTAGACAGCGTGTGTCACTGTACACTTTTGACGGGAAGATCTAAAGAGGAACATATTTTTTTACAGACCACCAAGAAATTGAGACGCTAAAACTATTCTATTCTCTATTCTATACTTTTATATTTAATAGCGCAGGTTAAGTTTTTCTATTTTATGTGCCAAAAATAAACAAATGACAGGTGCAAAAGACTGCGTAGCCTATAAAGTACCTATATTAAAAATAAATAAATAAATAAATAAAATAGGCTTTGTATGCATTTAAAATAGGACTGAATACAAGTCATTCTAATATTACTCTTTTGCTCTATCCTAGGAATGATCTAAAATACTGAATAATAAAATATATAGAAAGATACAGTGAGGAATGTGGCAGGATATTTTAAAATATATGTAATTAAATGTAAAAATACATATCACATTTAAATGCATGCACCAAATTTTTTTGTTTTAAATCTCCAATTTGGCCTGGATATTTAGCATTGATGTTTGAAATTCACAACATATGTTTCCCTATTAGTAGGGGAGCAATAAAATACAAGTCTCATTATGACTGCCACCAGGCCAGATCTACAGTCTTACACCATGGGGAATTATATGATTATTAAGACTTAACCTTTGAACTGTGAAATGACAGGCCGGGTCATGTTTCTCTGTGATGGTGACATCAATCAAATGGATTCATTTGATAAACATGCACGCCTTCTTATACGTTCAAGAGTCTATTAAATCCAACTAATCCAGGAGTTACTGAAGAGCGAGAGGATGACAGTGGATTATTCCACCGGATTTGGACCGATTACCACACGTTTGTTGTGCAGTATCAGTGCTTAAATAAATCAGGTTCATTCAAATTAGTCCAGTTGGATGTGGTACTTAAAATTTAGGGTTTTAACTGAATAGGTTTTATTCATGACATGCCTGAAAAACCAATGAGTTTCAAAGGCTCAGAGCTGCACATTTTCTCTTTTTTCCCCCCCACTTTAAATGGAAGATATTTCAAATTTAGAGGCTCTTTTCAATGGTGCATTTCCCACAACAGGACTGTAGCAGATGTGGGGTTTGTTACAAACAAAAAAAAAAGCTTTGTCAGTTTTAATATGTTTAGAATCATGCACGCCTCTGTCCTCTTGCCCGTGCATTGCCCCTATAGCTAGAAATAAAACGAAGCCTCCCTTGAAGGCAACAAGAGCAGGATCCAAGTTGGTCTGATATCCAAATGCAGACAGAAAGGGTTGTTTTATCATGCTACTATTTGTCGTGACGATGCGTTTTTCAAAAGCAGAGCAGTGTCATATAAAGTGACAGTCCTGCCACAAGTACTTCAGCTGATCTTTTCAATGAGCCTTCCATGCATGATCCGAGACGACCTCCGCCTATTTCCAGAAATTAAGCTCAAACTTGACGTGCAGCTAGCTTTATTCTAAAGACAAATGTCAGAGAGTCTCATCATATTTTCCCCCCTCTTCTTCTTCTATATTTGGAGCTTATTTATTGCTTAGGAGCTCGGGCTCCTGCAGTCAGACGAGAGAGGAGCAGAGAGCTAGAGCACACACACACTCCGGGGAGGCTTTTCGTAGGGAGTTTTTTTTGCTCGCTTTGAATTGACTTTTCACTGGACTTTCACATCGCATCAAAAATACACCGAACTTTTATGCGCTTTTCATATTCTTCTGAGCTTTGCGGGTCCTGCTTTGCTTTAATATGTAGTTATTTCACACATTGCTGTTATGATGGAAAGCATCACTGTCGTATGCTTGGACTCTTTCAGACTGGCTTGTACTTGAATGCCGACGGGTGCTTATTTATTAGGGATTTGATTGTCTGGTGTGAGCGAGAGTTTCCAAACACTGGTGCACGGTCTTGCGGAAAGCTGTTCTCTTGAGGACAGTTTGATTATGAAATTTCAGTTCACGTGAATGGAGATGTTCATTTCATCAGTCGGTTGTGTGCGTCGATTGATTCCAGCCTAGCGCATGACATTCAAATGTTGATTTACAGGGCACAAAACGACTTGTGTAACAGCTTTCAAAACTGTTGGTTTAACAAATGCAAAACTTGGTTTGGATTATTAACGATGGTCAGATAAAGTTGATTATTAATTGAAAAAATAATGATACATTTTCCTTTGTTGGTCACACAAAATATATCACATGACTGAATCACCAGGGAATTTTTAAAGGTCAGATCAGATAGCTTAACAAATGCACATTTTTACTTTTTCCATTGTATTTTTAAGATATTTTAAATTTAGAGGCTCTTTATTATTCATTTAAAAAAATGCAAGTTTCCTTTGTTTGTCACACTTATTTGTGTAAGCAGCAAAATGTATTTAATGAGCAATTATTTAGTTGTTATTTCACTGTTGTTGATTTATTATATAACATGGACATTGTGATGTAAAAATACACTTTTTCAGTCTCATCTGACTCGGTTTGTCAGTAACGCTGATCAAAGAAAAGCTCCAAGAAGTGGAGCTTTATTCTGGACAATGGGACACCTATTGAGGGAATGTTTTCGAGTGGAAAGACGAGCCAATTTGTTATGTCTCCATGTGCCACAGGTCACAGTGGCGTCAACCAGCTCGGCGGGGTGTTTGTGAACGGCAGACCATTACCGGACTCCACCAGACAGAAGATCGTCGAACTCGCTCACAGCGGAGCGCGACCCTGCGACATCTCCAGGATTTTGCAGGTGACCGTGAAGCCCATTTGTACATCCACAAACTTCATAGGTGCTAGTGGAATAATAACACTTAGTTACAAGTCAAAATCACGGTCACTTTCAATCAAGTAGTGCAGCTAAATAAAATGGATCACACATTATGCATTCAAAGAATGTGCTATTCAGTTGTATTGCGCAGCAAACAAACAAACACTAACGTAAAGTGTGACCCGAAACGTAATGAAATCATCCTAGCAATTTTAAGGCATATTTTCTGTGTTCATAGACCCATGATGATGCAAAAGTCCAACTGGACAATAAGAACGTAAGCGTATAACCGTTTGAAGTACATTACATTATTTCAATTTAGTTATTGACTTTTCACTGGACTTTCACATCGCATCAAAAATACACCGAACTTTTATGCGCTTTTCATATTCTTCTGAGCTTTGCGGGTCCTGCTTTGCTTTAATATGTAGTTATTTCACACATTGCTGTTATGATGGAAAGCATCACTGTCGTATGCTTGGACTCTTTCAGACTGGCTTGTACTTGAATGCCGACGGGTGCTTATTTATTAGGGATTTGATTGTCTGGTGTGAACGAGAGTTTCCAAACACTGGTGCACGGTCTTGCGGAAAGCTGTTCTCTTGAGGACAGTTTGATTATGAAATTTCAGTTCACGTGAATGGAGATGTTCATTTCATCAGTCGGTTGTGTGCGTCGATTGATTCCAGCCTAGCGCATGACATTCAAATGTTGATTTACAGGGCACAAAACGACTTGTGTAACAGCTTTCAAAACTGTTGGTTTAACAAATGCAAAACTTGGTTTGGATTATTAACGATGGTCAGATAAAGTTGATTATTAATTGAAAAAATAATGATACATTTTCCTTTGTTGGTCACACAAAATATATCACATGACTGAATCACCAGGGAATTTTTAAAGGTCAGATCAGATAGCTTAACAAATGCACATTTTTACTTTTTCCATTGTATTTTTAAGATATTTTAAATTTAGAGGCTCTTTATTATTCATTTAAAAAAATGCAAGTTTCCTTTGTTTGTCACACTTATTTGTGTAAGCAGCAAAATGTATTTAATGAGCAATTATTTAGTTGTTATTTCACTGTTGTTGATTTATTATATAACATGGACATTGTGATGTAAAAATACACTTTTTCAGTCTCATCTGACTCGGTTTGTCAGTAACGCTGATCAAAGAAAAGCTCCAAGAAGTGGAGCTTTATTCTGGACAATGGGACACCTATTGAGGGAATGTTTTCGAGTGGAAAGACGAGCCAATTTGTTATGTCTCCATGTGCCACAGGTCACAGTGGCGTCAACCAGCTCGGCGGGGTGTTTGTGAACGGCAGACCATTACCGGACTCCACCAGACAGAAGATCGTCGAACTCGCTCACAGCGGAGCGCGACCCTGCGACATCTCCAGGATTTTGCAGGTGACCGTGAAGCCCATTTGTACATCCACAAACTTCATAGGTGCTAGTGGAATAATAACACTTAGTTACAAGTCAAAATCACGGTCACTTTCAATCAAGTAGTGCAGCTAAATAAAATGGATCACACATTATGCATTCAAAGAATGTGCTATTCAGTTGTATTGCGCAGCAAACAAACAAACACTAACGTAAAGTGTGACCCGAAACGTAATGAAATCATCCTAGCAATTTTAAGGCATATTTTCTGTGTTCATAGACCCATGATGATGCAAAAGTCCAACTGGACAATAAGAACGTAAGCGTATAACCGTTTGAAGTACATTACATTATTTCAATTTAGTTTTAAATAATGTATGTGAATTGTGTATATTGCTGTCCATTCAGGTGTCCAATGGGTGTGTGAGCAAGATTTTGGGGAGATATTATGAGACCGGCTCCATCCGACCACGAGCCATCGGAGGCAGCAAACCGAGGGTAGCGACGCCTGAAGTGGTCAGCAAAATAGCACAGTACAAGAGGGAGTGTCCCTCGATCTTTGCCTGGGAAATTCGGGACAGGCTGCTGTCTGACGGGGCGTGCACCAGCGATAACATACCGAGCGTAAGTGCAAATAACGCTTCATTTGCAAACGTCACTCTGCACTTCTTACGTCGATAAAAAACTTGTGCTTGCAATTTAGATAAATAGATACACTTTTACATTTATCCATATTGAAAGAATTTACCGGATTATAAATACAAATAACATTCACGGAGAGAGCTACAGTGAAATAATATGCCGCTTTAAGGCTGAAACACACAGCACTTGAGTGACGGTCTGCTTTATACCTTTCAGGTGTCGTCGATAAATCGAGTCCTACGCAACCTGGCTAGCGAAAAGCAACAGATGGGTGCAGATGGCATGTACGACAAGCTGAGAATGCTCAACGGGCAGACCGGCACATGGGGGACTCGCCCGGGATGGTACCCTGGTACGTCCGTGCCAGGACAACCAAATCAAGGTGAGACAGTCTAAAAGCAATAAGAGCATCACTGTCAGCAGCTGAGTTGGAATAACAATAACACATAAACAACAAAAAGGAACAGCAACAACAAAGCAAGTGCATCAAAAATAAATAATTAAATAATAAATAAAAACGGCAAAAAATAAACAACAAATAAAAAAAAGTATTAATTAAGAATAAATAAATAAATTAATGATTATTAATATACATTTTAATATTCTAAATAGTTTTGATAATAACAACAACAACAATAACAGCATCAGTATTTATCGTACAAATATTAATTATTTGTATTTTTTTTACTATCCCATATTCTACTATAATATTTATACTGAATTTTTATGGCAATATTCAATATAATAAATTGTAATATATATTAAACTATTATTACCAATTAAAAATTGAAAAATGAAATTACAATGTATATTAAGCTTATTACTAATAGTTTAATAACATATATACAGTATATCTATATATGTGACCCTGGACCACAAAACCAGTCGTAAGGGTAAATTTTTCGAAATTGAGAGATATACATCATATGAAAGCTGAATAAATAAGCTTTCCATTTATGTATGGTTTGTTAGGATAGGATAATATTTGGCCGAGACACAATAATTTGAAGATCTGGAATCTGAGGGTGCAAAAAAAATCAAAATATTGAGAAAATCGCTTTTAAAGTTGTCCAAATGAAGTTCTTAGCAATGCATATTACTAATCAAAAATTAAGTTTTGATATATTTACGGTAGGAAATTTACAAAATATTTTCATGGAACATGATCTTTACTTAATATCCTAATGATTTTTGGCATAAAAGAAAAATCTATAATTTTGACCCATACAATGTATTTTTGGCTATTGCTACAAATATACCTGTGCTACTTATGACTGGTTTTGTGATCCAGGTTCACATATAGTGTATAATGATGTTTATATTATACTTTATTATTAATTTAGCATAATAGTATTTTAAGTAACACTTTACAATAAGCTTTCATTTAACAACAGTTTACTACATTAGTTAACATGAACTAACGATGAAAAATACTTCTAAAGCACTTATTATCTTATTTAATGTTAATTTCAACATTTCCTCATACTTTATTAAAATCAAAAGTTGTATCTGTTAATATTATTTAATGGACCTGTGCTGACACGAACTAACAGCAAACAGTCGTATTTTTTTAAATAACGGTAAAACAGATGAATAATTACTGTAAGAAATGTACTGCTCATTGTTAGTTAATGCATTTACTAACATTAACTAAATGGAACCTTATTGTAAAGTGTTACTGTATTTTATTATGAATTCATAGTATTAATTTATTTCTACTGAAAAAGTGTTTGAAATATGTGAAATGTTAAAAAATACATTTGCAGTCATTAGGTCTATAAGTCAATCCATCTGGAGACACATTAGATTAATATACAAAATGTAGAATAGCGTGCCACTGGCAAACGTAGATGGGAAAAGGCCACTCGTTAATTGAGGAGTTAGTGCTAATTAATCGCTCATTTCAATACGGCTTCTGTCTGGCTCTTGGATCTGCGTGACTAGGAACAGAGTTTTCGGCGGAGGTGTCCATGCGCTACCACCTGCCCCCTCCCCCTGCCACTGCCCTCCACATCATTTACGCCCCATGGGGAGTGAGAGAAAAGCACTGCGTGTCCCGGGACAAAAGATGTTTCTGTCACATGCAAGAATTTGTGACAGGCACAGCTCTGTCTCTCTGTAATTGCTCATTAGAGGTTGCTTTTTTTTGAGGGAGAGAGAGAACATGTACAGACTTTTGGTTAGAGGAGACAATGAAAAAAAGTTTAGCTGATGAATAGTTAGTTTCTAATCAAGTTGATGTATCCGAATCCTGCGTGTGGATGTTCACAGTATCACAAACACTATCTTAGAACATTAATATTTAACAAGAAAAATGCAAACGATCACTTACTAAATGCAAATAATTCACCCCTAAAGTTAAATTACGCACCCTTATGTCATTCCAAATGAGACTTTTAAAGACCTAATCATTTTAAAGACCTATCATACAGGTTCAAAAGACTTTGAATATAGTGTGTAATACTGTATGGACAATTGTTATTGTGCTTTTATATTATAATTATATTATTGTGCTGTTATTGTAAATTTATGTTATTGAGCTTAATGACTCCAACTCTGAACAACAAACCAAAAAAAAGATAAAAAAAAAAAATCAATTTAAAAAATAACAGCATACAGGTTTTTATATAGTTAACTAAAACTGAAAACATTGAACACATTTTTGTTACTTGAAATAAAAGTTAACTGAAATAAAATATTATAAACAAACACAAACTACTAAAAATGACAAAAACACATTTTTGTTACTTTGTTACTAAATAAAATAAAAGTTAACTGAAATAAAATCAAATATTATAAACACACACACACAAACAGACACACACACACACACACACACACAGAGACACAAAACCTACTAAAAAACAAAACAAAATTACTAAAACTTTAAAATTAAAAAAAGAAAACAGACAATCTAAAAATAAAAACTGATTCAAAATATTAATAAAACTATTAATAGTGTCAATGATAGAAAAATAACACTGGTTTCAAATGACGATTGTGAGCAATTTTTTATTTTTTTTCTCCATTGTATGTTAACTTTTTAATGCTTTTTAAGTTTATATCTCGCAATTCTGACTTTTTTTGACAGGATTGTGAGATATAAACTCGCAACTGTGAGTTATAAAGTCAGAAATGTGTGATATAAACTTCCAGTTGTGTTATACAGTCAGAAATGCGAGATACAATCTCATGGTTGTATGAAAATGTCAGAATTGTGAGCTGACATTTTTTCTCAGAAATGGACTTGCAATAGCGAGTTTATATCTCAGACATTCTAAGATAGAGGTTAGAATTGTGAGATAATATCACAATTATCTTTTACATTTTTATATTCTGTGGCGGAAACAAGCTTCCATGTTAACCAGCTAGTCACTGCAGGTGAAACAGCCTGGAATGCACTTGTTCTGATTGGAGAGACTTCTCTATCCCATGCTAAAGCAAGCAAAGGTCTTTCAATGGTCATCTCCTGTTGAACGTATAAATCCTAACTGGCGTTTAACAGGCCCGGCCTGGGTTCTTTGATTAATGACAGTGGTGTGTAGAGGTTAACATACTGAACTGAAAGCTCTGTTGACTAGATCCTTGTGTTATACAATGCTGAGCACTGCACGCCTCTCTTTTTGTTGTTCCTTTCCAATTGTGCCCTCGGGAGAATTTGAGCCTGACGAAAAAGGCCTGGCAGCCCATCTCTGTCTGCACAGTTTAATGGTTCCCCTCATTCTTCTGGTGGTATTGTGTCATGGAGAAAAGCAGCTCTCTATTCAAGTGTTGGTGGTCACCTCAATAGGTCCCTGGACACCCATACGGTGAATAGCACTAAGAATGCCTATACATTATATGTGCTGCGTATGAAAACATCCAAGGGAGCTTGAGGATGATTCAATGTGTTTCTTTTGGCACTTTGTTACGGAACTATGCAGATGATGCTGACAATTCCTGCCCTGAATCTAGAGGCGTATTCACAACAAAGACAAATTATATTATAAAGTAGTGCTGTCAAACGATTAATCGCGATTAATCGCATTCAAAATAAAAGTTTTTGTTAACATAATATATGTGTGTACTGTGTTTATTAATTATGTATCTATAAATACACGCACATTAAGTATACATTTTGAAAATATTTACATGTATATACATGTATATATTTATATTATTATATTATATATAAATATATTTAATATATAAACATAACATGTCTTTGTTAAATATATACATGCATGTGTTTGTATTTATATATACAGGTGCATCTCAATAAATTAGAATGTCGTGGAAAAGTTCATTTATTTCAGTAATTCAACTCAAATTCTGAAACTCGTGTATTAAATACATTCAGTGCACACAGACTGAAGTAGTTTAAGTCTTTGGTTCTTTTAATTGTGATGATTTTGGCTCACATTTAACAAAAACCAATAAAATAAAACCAATAAAAAAAACATTTTTAGTGAATTGTTGGCCTTCTGGAAAGTATGTTAATTTACTGTACATGTAGGGGTAGGGGCTCCTTTAGCTTTAATTACTGCCTCAATTCGGCATGGCATGGAGGTGATCAGTTTGTGGCACTGCTGAGGTGGTATGGAAACCCAGGTTTCTTTGACAGTGGCCTTCAGCTCATCTACATTTTTTGGTCTCTTGTTTCTCATTTTCCTCTTGACAATACCCCATAGATTCTCTATGTTTGCTGGCCAGTCAAACACACCAACACCATGGTCATTTAACCAACTTTTGATGCTTTTGGCAGTGTGGGCAGGTGCCAAATCCTGCTGGAAAATGAAATCAGCATCTTCAAAAAGCTGGTCAGCAGAAGGAAGCATGAAGTGCTCCAAAATGTCTTGGTAAACGGGTGCAGTGACGTTGGTTTTCAAAAAACACAATGGACCAACACCAGCAGATGACATTGCACCCCAAATCATCACAGACTGTGGAAACTTAACACTGGACTTCAAGCAACTTGGGCTATGAGCTTCTCCACCCTTCCTCCAGACTCTAGGACCTTGGTTTCCAAATGAAATACAAAACTTGCTCTCATCTGAAAAAAGGACTTTGGACCACTGGGCAACAGTCCAGTTCTTCTTCTCCTTAGCCCAGGTAAGACGCCTCTGACGTTGTCTGTGGTTCAGGAGTGGCTTAACAAGAGGAATACGACAACTGTAGCCAAATTCCTTGACACGTCTGTGTGTGGTGGCTCTTGATGCCTTGACCCCAGCCTCAGTCCATTCCTTGTGAAGTTCACTCAAATTCTTGAATCGATTTTGCTTGACAATCCTCATAAGGCTGCGGTTCTCTCGGTTGGTTGTGCATCTTTTTCTTCCACACCTTTTCCTTCCACTCAACTTTCTGTTAACATGCTTGGATACAGCACTCTTTGCTCCGGCCTGACAGGGCATCATCACAATATGGCAAAGGGCGTAACATTTCCGTCTCACGCTTGAGGTATTCGGCCAATCACAACGCACTGAATAGCTGGCCAATCAGCGTACACCTCGCTTTTCAGACTGATGAGCTTTGTAAAAATCGACGCGTTTCAGAAAGGCGGGGCATAGAGGAGACGATCTAATGTACAGTATGTGGGAAAATAATGTGTTTTTTGAACCTTAAACCGCATAAACACATTTCATTACACCAAATACACAAAATAATGTTCTATTTAGCAACATCATATGACCCCTTTAATCATTTGACAGCACTAATTTGATAAAATAACAAAAAATATTTTATTATATTTCATTTATTGTGTTTTTTTTAATACTTTGTAAATTATTTGTGCAACTCAGTCATGCAATTTTTAATTTTTAAAAAAAAATTTTGGCCATTGAATTGAAGCTAAATAAAAATCTTAAACTTAAAAAACTACTTAGAAATTGCCTTGGCAACTAACTGAAATACATATACTTAAGTTGAAGTACTAAAACTAAAATTGAAATAAAAATTAAGCTATATAGAAAAATTAAACTTAATAATAATGATAATAAAAATAAAATTAAAAAAAATGACAAAAGCACAGGTAACACTTTACAATAAGGTTCCATTTGTTAACATTAGTGACTTGCATATTATTTAACATGAACTTCAAACTTATTATTTTTAGTTAATGTTAATTTCAGTATTTACTAATATATTATTAAAATCAAAAGTTGTACCTGTTAGTACTATTTAATGGCCTTGAGCTAACATGAACTAACAAAGAATAGCTTTATTTTTATTAACTAACGTTAACAAATATTAATAATTATATAACAAATGTATTGCACATTGTTAGTTAATGCATTAACTGGCATCAACTAATGGAATCTTACTGTAAAGTATTACCAAAGCACATAACAAAATTGACTAAACTTAAACTAAAATGAAAAAAAAAAAAAATGTAAAAGAAAATAATATTACTAAATAGTATATAAATAGTTCTAAAATAACACTGATGCACCATGGTGTGAATTGACTCAAGGTTATGAAAATATGGTGTGTGTGTGTGTGATCTACAATTCTACATCTTTTTCATCTTTTTTTGCAGATGGTTGCCAGCAACAGGACAACGGTGGTGAGAACACTAACTCCATTAGCTCAAACGGTGAGGATTCAGATGAGACTCAAATGCGCCTGCAACTGAAAAGAAAACTGCAAAGAAACAGAACGTCGTTCACGCAGGAGCAGATCGAAGCCCTGGAAAAAGGTGAGCGTCAAGTGTAAGCATTAACAACAAATGTCTGCCATACCCAGCTGAGGGACACAGAGTAACACGCTTTCCCATCGGTTTTTAGAGTTTGAAAGAACCCACTATCCAGATGTTTTCGCAAGAGAAAGACTTGCAGCAAAAATCGACCTTCCAGAAGCTAGAATACAGGTGAGAAGATTAGTGCAACTTTAAAACCAGGGCATCTACTGCATGTTCACTGTTGCTATGGTTTACATCTGCTGATCTTCTCTGTGTCGCAGGTATGGTTCTCAAACAGAAGAGCAAAATGGAGGAGGGAAGAGAAGCTGAGGAACCAGCGACGACAAGCCAGCAACTCCTCCAGTCACATTCCCATCAGCAGCAGTTTCAACACAAGCGTCTACCAGGCAATCCCACAACCCACCACTCCTGGTGAATGACACACCACAACCTAAATATATAAGACATGCAATAATGCCTTCACACCAAAGTCCAAATGTTTGATGCAAACAAGATTTTAGATCTCTTTTACACAAATATTGTACAACAGATGTCAGAACAATTAATTCAATCTTTTATTATGAAAACGAAAATGAACATAGCTTTGAATGATCTACTTGAGTCATTTAGTTGCATCAAAAGCTTAACTTTTTGTTAGATTCCTTTTCTCCTGAAATAAGTCTTAAAAATATAATATAATTAGTGCTGTCAAATGATTAATCGCGATTAATCGCATCTAAAATAAAGGTTTTTGTTTACATAATATATGTGTGTGTACTGTGCATATTTATTATGGATATATAAATACACACACATGCACATATATATTTAGGAAGAGAATGTTATGTTTATATATTAAATATATTTATATATAATATAAATTGTAAAAATATATGCATGTAAATACACGTAAA
This sequence comes from Sinocyclocheilus rhinocerous, assembly GCF_001515625.1. Taxonomy (NCBI): domain Eukaryota; kingdom Metazoa; phylum Chordata; class Actinopteri; order Cypriniformes; family Cyprinidae; genus Sinocyclocheilus; species Sinocyclocheilus rhinocerous. The sequence continues at coordinate 196,128 of NW_015662579.1, read as the reverse complement.
TATTTTCAAAATATATACACACATGTGTGTATTTATATATACATAATAAATATACACAGTACACACAGATATATTATGTAAACAAAAACGTTTATTTTGGATGCGATTAATCGCGATTAATCGTTTGACAGCACTAAATATAATATAATATAATAAAATGTAATTATTTATAATAGTTTTATTTATTTATATTAATTACATTTATTTTATTATTTATCATATTATTTATTGTTACATATATTAAATGTTTTGTATGTATACAAAATATAATAATAATAATAATAAAATACTTTTGTGTCAATTATTCACATTGAACTCATTGTTAACTAAAACAAAAACTAACTAAACTAAAATAAATAAATATTAGTTTGAAAAGCACTTCAACCATGATAAACTCTTTTTCCATAATTTTAAATAATTTTGTAGTATACAAAACATCATCCTTGGGTTACACAAATATTGTTCAACAAATATCGGATGTAGAACAGTTAATTCAAAGTATTCAAACTATAATTAAAGAACAATCATTTAGCTGCGTCAAACTGCGAAGGCTTTACATTTTGGTAGATTCACTCCAACTATTATAATCGAAATCTTTCATAACTAAAGGATGACATTTTTGAGTATGCTATATTTACTTGATAAAATGTGTAAACCATGTGATATTTTTTTTGTCTTTACCAGTGTCCTTCACAACAGGGTCCATGCTAGGCCGATCAGACACGGCTCTGACCAACACGTACACGGGTTTGCCTCCGATGCCCAGCTTCACAATGGCTAACAACCTGTCTATGCAGGTGAGTAGCGTTACAAACACAAGTTTCCTCCTCTACCCTTGATAACTCGATTAATGTGCTGTGTGTGATGCTTCCTTAAATGTCCCCCATTCCATCATTTAACGCAAACTCCTCTGTGTTATAGATACTAAAAAGCTATATATTTACAATATATATATATATTCTTGTTTTTTATAGCCAAGCCAGACATCTTCCTATTCCTGCATGCTGCCCACCAGTCCGTCCGTGAATGGGCGAAGCTACGACACATACACACCCCCTCATATGCAGGCACACATGAACAGCCAAACAATGGCAACTTCTGGTACCACCTCAACAGGTAGGCAGAATACGTTCATTGTGCATTTAACGAACTCGCCCTTGATCAACTGGCACATTTATACTACCGTTCAGAAGTCTGGGGTTAGAAAGATTTTTGATTTGCAAGAAATGAGCAGCAAGGACCAACATTACATTGACCAAAAGTGACAGTACAGACATTTATAATGTTACAGAAGACTTATATTTCAAATAAATGCTGTTCTTTTGAGCTTTCTACTCAAAGAATTCTGAAAACCGATGTTTCCACAAAAGTATTAAGCAGCACAACATTGATAATAATAAGAAATGTTTCTTGAGCAGGAACTCATCATATTAGAATGATTTCTGAAGGATCATGTGACACTGAAGACTGGAGTAATGATGCTGAAAATTCAGCTTTACATCACAGGAATAAATTACGTTTTAAAATATTTAAAAATAGAAAACAGTTATTTTAATTTGTAATAATGTTTCGCAATATTACTATTTTTACTGTGTCAAATAAATGTAGCCTTAGTGAGCATAAGAGACTTCTTTTAAAAACATTTAAAAATCTTAAACTTTTGAACGGTAGTGTATTATGCATATGCTCTTTTACCAATTTATTGTTCACGTTTTATATGAATTGCCCTAAAATTCTATTTAATTTTAAATGCATGATTTTGTGCATCAAAAATTGTGTTTCTTTGTTTAAATTTAAGGGGGTCTGAATACTTTCCGTACCCACTGTATGTACCATTTTTCCCCTTCACAGTCCCTTTCAGTGAAACATAATTTTAAAATATTTAAAAAATCTAAAGACGTTTTTCCATGATAAAGATCCTTTTATGCAATGGAAAGATTCCATGGATATTGTCTGTTTTACGTTGAACCATCAATGCCAATATAGGACCTTTATCTTAAATAGGGTTGAAAAAACATTTTACTTAAAAAAAAAAAAAAAACCCTTTCAATGTTTAATTTTAAGTTCAATACTTCTTTAATCATCACATCACAAACCTGTTTGTTAAAGAGCATAAAAAATATGATTTAGGTATAGTTGTATTATAGTGTCCTACAGTCAAATAATTTTGTGAGACTAGAAATATTTAATTCCGATAATTATGATTAAAAATGCTTGACAGAGTTAAAAAAAAAAACGTAAGTGTTTGGCAGTTGTTTACAAGTACATATCAGACTTTAACCATTGTTGATTGTAAAAACAGACCAAAGCCTTTGTATTTCATCTATTACACAACAATCTTAATCTTCTCTTTTTTATCGTTAGTCTTGTGTTGCGATACATTTTGTAAAGGAAAACAGTTGTTTTACATTCTAGTACACTGGCTTCGACTATATATGGCTGTGGCTTAATCACGCAGTCCTTTATTTAAGATCGACAACCATTTGTGGTTTTAAAAACATGTTGACATCTCTTGAATTCTGCGTTTTTGTTGTATACCTGAGACATGAACACTTGTAATGGTTTTTGTGTCAGAGCAATGCTTTGGAAAACGAAAGGTCTACCCTGTCTTGCAGATATTTCAATTTAACTTTATTTAAAAGCTTTCTAAATGTATTTTGTGAAAACTATTAAAAACATTTTGTACAGTATACATCGCTTTCTCCGTGATTTTCCAAAATGCAGAACTTTTAATATGACACCTAATGAAAACGAGCATAATTTTCAAGAAAATCATTTAGAATTGAAAACATTTATTTCTTCATGATTTTCCAAAAAATACAGAACTTTTAATATGACTCCTAATGAAAACGAGCATAATTTTCAAGAAAATCATTTAGAATTGAAAACATTTATTTCTTCATGATTTTCCAAAAAAAAAAATGCAGAACTTTTAATGACTCCTAATGAAAACGAGCATCATTTTCAAGAAAATCATTTAGAATTGAAAACATTTCTTTCTTCATGATTTTCAAAAAAATGCAGAACTTTTAATAAGACTCCTACTGAAAACGAGCATCATTTTCAAGAAAATCATTTAGAATTGAAAACTTTTTTTTTTCTTTCTTCATGATTTCCCAAAAAATACAGAACTTTTAATATGACTCCTAATGAAAACGAGCATAATTTTCAAGAAAATCATTTAGAATTGAAAACATTTATTTCTTCATGATATGAATTTCCAAAAAATTCAGAACTTTTAATAAGACTCCTAATGAAAACGAGCATCATTTTCAAGAAAATCATTTAGAATTGAAAAAATGTTTTTCTTCATGATTTTCCAAAAAATGCAGAACTTTTAATATGACGCCTAATGAAAGTGAACATCATTTTCAATTGAAATATTCCTAATTAAAAACATTCCCATTTAAAGACACACCAGCACGTCAAAACCCCTCTCTTCTCTCCACATACCTCATAACCACCAAAGAGCTGGTGAACAAAGGCACCAGCCGACCCCACACAACTCAAACATCACAAAAACACACCACAATAGAACAGGCCTATGCCATTCAGCACTGCCAGCTCTTGTTTTGGTAGAGTTACGATGGTCTAAAAGGAAGAAAAAAAAGCGAGTGAGCGTGGGGGGAGGAGAGAGAGGGAAGAAACGAGAAGAATAAAGCGGTCCGAGCGAGCGGAGAGAGAGATGAAGCGATTGTGTGGCAGAATGAGTTATTTTGCTTCACTTGCTGTCTCAGTGGGAGGGCCGAGGGAAAGTGTCCTTGTGGAAAGGTTTTTGGGGGTAGTAGGTTGGTCCTGACGCTTGCTGGGTCAGGTAGTGGCTTATGGGACTTCAGGACAGCTCTAGGTTTGTTCAAACACACCTACAAGACAGCAATGGAAAGTGAAAAGCATGGAGACATCTCGAATCACAACTAAAGCCAAGTTATACTTGGACAAAGCTGTTATATTTTATTTGCATGTCTTATTATACATGCCGTTTTGGGCTCAAATTAATTGATAAACTATGTTTGTTCTTAAAATATATTCATGTGACAACACCATGACTATTTAAGCTGATTAATCATGATAACAAACATGATTCAAAATAATATAGGTGACCAGTGAATATAATCTTAATCTCAAAATAAACTAGGGTATTCATAAAAATAAATCCATCGTTTTGGACCAGAGCAATAAACACACTAAACACTGATACAGCTGTATCTGTTTACAGACAATGAAAATGAGGCTATGAAACATTAACGTGTGTATAAACACATACCTGGCTCATGAATATATGCTTTCACAAGCAGATTTATTCAGAAGCAGAAATGATTAATTTGTGCAGCAATTTTTACATTACAAGTACATTTCCCCCCAAAGTCAAGCAGGGTCATGTCAACTGAAATTTAAGTCGTAATATTATAAATGCATAAGGATCTTATTATAATTAAATTGTAAATGAATGCAGTATCTTATTGTGGAGCCTGTTTTAGAAATAGAGAAAGGAGATTAATATAATATAATATAATATAATATAGGTCATGGTCAGCATTAAAAAAACATGGTAAAACTTGAAAAACAGGTCACCTTTCAACCCAAAAGGGAGAAAAACGTATATATTTGTGTCAAGAAAAATTAAGTTAAGTGACAATTTATGCACATTTTCCTTATAAACTTTAATTACTTTCATGTATTCGGACATAATTACAAATAATTACCATTATTCTCAATGGTGATTTTATTTACCGTAACAGTATTTTTCTTACTTCACTAAAGTAAATCATAACTGTAAATGGATTGTTTTTTGTTAAACAGCAGGAATTAAGTGCAGTACAACAAATCTTACTATGATGAACGCAAACAATTTAAGTATTGTTTTTATGCAAAAAAAATTGTATGTTATTATAAACATGGCAGTAAAGTACATGGCATGGCAAAATGACAACACTAAGCAAAAGAAAGAAACGATGTGTCAAGTCCTATTTTTATATATATTTCTGCTTTATTTAATTACATCCTGAACAGAACAACATTACGAACCAGAAATAATCAACCAGGTTGAAAAAGGGGGCGGCAAAAATGTTTTCGGCCACAAACCTTTTTTTGAACGTGAATAAAAACATGACATTGTTTACATTTTTGGTTGAAACTTTATAGACACCCAATATTTATTAGCTAACTAAGCTAATAAACATCAGGAAGCCATGACGTGCACTGAAAAGACACTGGCAGTCAAACTACGTCATCGTTATTTGCGTCACATTCTCGTTTTATCCAAAGAAAGCAACAGGTACTTGCTAGGTGTTTATGACACTGAATATCGTGTTGTATGCTTCTCCATGTTGTGTAGTTACTAAACGCTGCTCCATCTTAATCTCATTCACTAATCATGAGAGTAAGTGTGTCAGTGCAGGTGTGACCGTAAATTAGTGCTGGCGTAGTGCAGCTCCAGCGCTCTCCTGCCCTTGAACATCACGGGGGGTGCAGCGTGCAGGAGGAATGGGAATACGCTAGAAATCTAGGTGCTTGTTGCCCGTGGCAGTGCTGCCACATCCTGCTGCCAGTTCTGTTTTACTCACTCGACTCACCGTCTCTGACAGGTCTGGAGGCAAATGCAGTCTCTGAAAGAAAGAGAAAGAGGAAGGCTGAAAGAATAATTTGGAGGGCAAGTGATAAAGCTACAAATGCAAAACAAACTGGTACACTGCTATAGTGATGGTATCAGATGGTAATACCATGGTATTTTGGCGTAAAAAGTACGAGTACTATATTCAAGCAGCTAAGAAAAGTATTTTCTGCTCACCAAAGCTGCATTTATTTGATCAAAAATACAGTAAAAAGAGGAAATTTGTGAAATATTAGTACAATTTAACAAACATTTTCTATTTTAAAAATGTAATTTATTTATGTGATGCAAAGCTGAATTTTCAGCATCATTACTCCAGTCTTCAGTGTCACATGATCCTTCAGAAATCATTCTAATATACTGATTTGCTGCTCAAAAAACATTTATTGTTATTATTAATGTTAAAAACAGTTGTGTTGCTTAATATTATTTAGGAAACTGCTACATTTTTTCTTTGATTAACAGGAAGTCCAAAAGAACAGCATTTATTTGCAACAGAAATATCTAGTTCAGTTATCTAATAAACACACACACACACACAAAAATTGGGTATATTTCAATATTATTCAATATATATATACACACATACATATACACATACATACCTATATACCTATATATATATATATATATAATTGTTGTTAGTTATAAAAATCTGAATATATATAGCATTTTTAACTTATAAAAATGTAAATGAAAATGAGAAATGTTGTCTTGGAAGTAATACAATTACTAAAACCACAATAAAAATACATATTTACTAATTACTAAAACTTAAACTAAAATGAAAATAAAAACAGAAACTAAAGTGATTTCAAAATATGAATAAATACTATAAAAGTATAAACAGCAAATACTAGTAAAATAACACTGGTCTATATGGGCAGCTATGGAACAGAACTACAGACGTTAGCATCATTTAGTATTATAGCTTCATATTCTTGCATTAATTTAACATTTGTACAACAGACTGTAAAAAAAGCATCTGTATATTACTGAATACAACAAACTGAACCCTTCTGCAATCAGTTTAGATGAATAAGTGCTCACGAACACTTTTAGCCAGAGATGCCTGTTTCAGCTTCTTTGCTCCACACTGAAGACCTGTAGACGTAAGACAGGCGAGAAAACATCCTAGCCTGTGTTGCAGACAGACGAAACGGAGTGTGTGAACACAAATCGCGTTAGACGCTTGGCCATGCACCTTAAATGGTCAGAGAAGTGTAACTGTTAGTGTGCCGCTAAAAACCCTTGAGGGAGGCTCGAGCTTTTTGGCGGTTCAGGAGAAAGGTTTGTGTTTAGAGTTACGGCTTCGAGGAGAGTCATTAGAATCAAGCGTTTTATTACGGTAACTTGCCCCATGGGCACTAATCTCTAACAAGGCAATGAGCTATGCCAAAAGCTTGTGCTAAAGAGGCTAATGAGCACACACACACACAGTGTCGAGAGTAGTCAAGTGTATGATTAAATACACTTCTGTACGGCAAGTCAGTCGCCACAAGCTGAACATACCTGCAACTGCAGCCTTGATTCAGGTGACCTTTTTCCACAGGTTGATGTTTATCTCCTACCAAACAATGGGCTTCTAAAGCTCCTACTGTTTGTTGAACAGCAGGTAAATCATGTTTCTAAAAGAGTAGGCCGGAGGAAGCTCAGGACAATCCGTAATTTCCCTGAGCCTCTTCCACACGCCTTTAAGAGCTTCAGATCCTTTTCCTTCAAAACCCTCCAGGCTACCATGCATCCCAACCTGGAGACACCCAGGATCAAAATGTTAAGCTTATCAGGAGGAACATTGAAGAACATGAGAAGGGATCTACAGACTCTCATGTCATTCCAAAACTTTTTTCAAATGTTTTTATCATTTTTGGACCTCAAAAGATGTGGTCACAGTATGGGTTTGTAACAACATTATGGTGAGGATGACATTATTTACATTTTTGGATGAATTATTTCTTTAAAAGATGACCATAATTTCTTTAAAAATGTACCATAGTATCGAGGAGAATGGTTATTTCTTAACAGTTTTCCAAAAAAGTGGATAAAAAAATATTCAAATCTAAAAAAAAAAAATTATAATATAATATTACATAATTCTATTATTAATGGTAAAAACATGTAAGTTCAATATTTATTACATTTGAAAAAATATACCATTTGGACTTGGCTTTAATATAATATATTATTACATAATGGTAATATTTATAATATTAATATTAAGTAATACTTATATTTATAATATAATAATAATAATATTTAAAAAGTGGTTAAATATTGATTACTTTGCTAAACATACAAGCTTCAAGCAACATTCCCTCAAAGTTACTGAAGTGTAATTAAAAAAGAAAACCTACAACTTTGAATTGTCTCTAATAACATATAATAACATAACATAACATAACATAACATAACATAACATAACATAACATAACATAACATAACATAACATATAATAATATTAAATAATATTTAGAATATATTAGTTAAACATTATAATACTTTAAAAGTGGCAAAATTATTTATTATTTGATTGCCTCCGAGAAAAAAAAATGGGTTGAAATTACTACTTGGCTAAGCATACAAGCTTCTAAAGATCTGCATGCAACATTCCCTCATCTTGAAGTCACTCAAGTGTAATTAAAAAAATGAAAACATACCACTTTGTCTTGGCTCCTCAAAGCCCATTGTTGCATACAATTTGCAATATCATCATCGTTTCTTCACATGCTACTTTCAGCCTCAAGGCAGTCCAGATCAATCTGTACTAGATAGCGTGACTAAGAAGACTTGAACATGACACATACTTGATCACACAATGTCCTACTGTGTGAGGGAATACAGGAACTGAGCTCCCATAATGCATTTTATATAGTTTAAGTCTTAGATAGAAAATAGCTAGAGTTGATTTCTGCACCATTTACATCACAAAATTGAATTGCAAAAATAATAAAGACACTTTTCCAAAGTATTGCAGCTGTCTGCCACAGGTTGAATAAACAGAAAAGCTTGCCTCAAACTCATTGGTTGAGTCAATGCCGCAGTTTCGTGATGTTCAAAACAGACAAAACCAGAACAGCTCCTTTATACTTGCATATAAAGCTGGGATACAAGAAAATGACACTTATAACATAATAGAAAAGACAGCAAACTGAGTCCACAGAAACCTCTAGGATCATTAAAGGGATGAGTGGATTATTAAGAGGCAATCGTTGTCATGAAGTGCTTTATGCAAACAGCAACAACAATTTCTGCCATCAAGTCACTTGAACAAAATCAGTTTAAAACACTTGAAGTGATTTACAAGAGGCTCTCGAGAGGGACATTAAGAGTGGCTTTCCTTAAGAGGGTTACAAATAACACTCCACGTTGAACAAAACCTCACACTGATAATAGCTTCAAAGCCCTCCAGCTACTTCTTGTTGTTCGCACCGGCACTTGTGAAGAATCACCAAATCTCACAGGAGATTGTGTTTCAAGACACATAATGTGCTTTGGGATCAGAGGAGTTTGGATTGAAGTAGCAGACTTTATATAGTGTGAATGCAGTTTAATTAGGCAAGATGAAACGTAAAAGTAGCCCAACTTATCTGAATTCACTCTGACTTGCCCTAGTTCAAAAAGCATAAACCAAAACTTAATATATTAACTGAATAATATATTCACATGGCAGCCTCTTATCAAACATTGAGATTCTTTTAGAGTTCAGACCACAGAACATTATATAATGCAATAATACATCATTCTTGTAAACGAAACGCAACGCAACGCAACGAAACGAAACGAAACAAAACAAAACAAAACAAAACAAAACAAAACAAAACAAAACAAAACAAAACAAAAAACAAAAAACAAAAAACAAAACAAAACCCTAAACAGATTTTCGCCAATGTGGTGAAGAATGAAGTAGTTCCAGATCGGTTAACATAACAGAACATCATTAAAATGATTTGCTTCTGGTAATTTTAAACGGAGACGGTTGGGACTAATAACCGACTCTTGATTCCCAACACTAACCTTCAGTTTGTGGGTTTTCTTTAGCGGCATGTCTTCATTTCAGCTTTGCATTTAATAACCAAAATGTTAAATGAAGCATAGAAGTGCAAACTTGTTCAAAATCCAATGTAATAACATTGTCCATGTCTAGAAACATTTTTGTCTGACAGACAAGCACAAATTTTCCAGAGCAATACTCCTTAAACCGCAGATGCTGATGAACTTCTATGTTTAAGGGCAACATGAGAAGATACTGAAGACCAGCTTAGTGTAACTGGAACCACTATTACCTGTTATTTTTCTCTTTCACACTGATCACAATGAGCAGCGTAATATGTGACACCATCTCAAAGCTGAATAAATAAGCTTTCCATTGATGTATGGTTTGTTAGGATAGGACAATATGTGGCCGAGATACAACTATTTGAAAATCTGGAATCTGAGGGTGCAAAAAAATCCAAATATTGAGAAAATCGCCTTTAAAGTTGTCCAAATGAAGTTCTTAGCAATGTATATTACTAATCAAAAATTAAGTTTTTATATATTTACGGTAGGAAATTTACAAAATATCTTCATGGAACATGATCTTTACTTAATATCCTAATGATTTTTGAACAATCAATAATTTTGACCCATACAATGTATTTTTGGCTATTGCTACAAATATACCCCAGCGACTTAAGACTGCTTTTGTGCTCCAGGGTCACATATAATTCTTTGTTGACCACCACCCCACTATCTGGACTTTCCGTCATCTCCTGAAAGTCTAGCATTATGTACTTTTACCTATAAGCAATTAATTAAAAGCATTATAACCCAAGGAACAGCCATTATTTGATGCTTGAAAGGCCACACTGTTCTCAATACGAAAAGTCAATTTCAAGGAAATTAAGTACTACAAATGTTTAATCTCATGACTGACTTCTATGTTCATGGAGATTACCTGTATAAACGGTATATATTTATTTAAAAAAAGGATAAATATAACATAGATATATAGATATTATATATATACACAGGGCGGTTTATATATATATATATATATATAAAGCCCTGAAACTTGAAAAAATTCTGCCGATTTGCAAAAAAGGTCTAATAAAGACCTAATTTGTTAATGCTGCTTTCAAAAATATCAATAAAAACCTGAATGCACTTATCAAAATAGTCAACTATCAATCGTTTCAGTTTTAATGACAAAAAGAAATAGTATTCAAAATGTATAATTTAACTTGCAACCTCCAAAGTTATGGAAAAATGGAAATCAAGAATGACTGGATTTCCCCTGCAAAATTTTGTACAGCAACGGTAAATGTAACCACACCTTTAGGCATAAAATAATGTCTTCAGAATCATTCACATATATGAAAATCGACTGAGAATTGAACAAATAGCTGTAACCTAGCTCATCGGAAGATATAAATCACGTTTTTGTGTCAGTTTTTCTGGTCATTAATCCAAAATACAAGACGACTTCATCCTACAAATGGTTGTTGAAAGCAAAAATGCTATGAAATGCATCATATTTTGTAAAAAAAGTGCTAGAACAAAACGCGTGGCATTTTGGGAATCAGCACCCCAAAATTCTTAAGAAAAAAAGCAAATATGATGAAAAGTCATGTCATTTATAATCTAGTATAATCTGGTATAATATAATATAATATAATAGTATTATATTATATAATATAATAGATAAATATTTAAAAGCATAAATAAATGTGTATATATCCATACATATACACTTCCAAGTCTTCCAACTGTGATTTCTGCATGGCGGGTTTTTTAATTAACCATGTTTAAACAAGTAACATGACTTAGTGCTCTTAAATACAGCTCTGTTTCACAATATGCAATTTGGGGGACAACATAATTTCAGAACCATCGGACATGAAATAATGTGAAGTAATAACTTCTGGCGTCAGCCCTATAATTATCACAATTTCCTTTTTCATTTGCTTCTTTCTGCACATTATTCAAAATCCAATCCAAGTGACAAGCACCCGAGGACATGCGAAAGTACCCAAGAGAATAAAACTGTGTACCAAAATCAGTATCGTTCTCATTGCATCCCACCCTCTGGTCAGCTGTGTCCATTGTGCTGTGAGTCTTTAGGCCGCTGACTGCAGAGGTCAGGAGTCTAGCGGGAGTTTTCACTCCTCTCTGCTCGTTCGGATTTGGAGAGGTGCCATACGAATGGACCCTGAGTGCTGTCGGATGGGTGTTGGGTGTATGTTGGGGGCTTAAGGCGCTTGCGGAATATGAATGCAGAGGCGGGTGCCCTCAAGCTACTTTGGGGTGCAAAAGGCACAGAGGACAAACACGTGTAAGTGCTGCTTTCATATCCGATTGGCTGAGCTGAGAAATGAAGGCAGTATATGATATGACAGTGTATCACGAGAAACACCACCTCTGCTTCTGCTAGCTTCTCAAAATGCCTGTTTTAACCCTTGAGTGGAGAGTTACATAAACATTTTACATTCAAGTGACAGTAATATGTGTTAGCACTCAAGAACTGCTAAGCCACTGTACTACATCAATCTGAATGTACCCTTTTCCTTCTGAAAACAGAACATAATAGCAAAAAGTGACTATTACACGATGTGTACCCAGGAATTTTTGGTGATCGTATAAATGTAAATAACCAAAAAAAAAGAAAACTCTGAGTGAACAGTTTGCATTGAATTACTTAATGTAAATCCTTTTCTCACTGAAAATCAACATGCACTATCGTTCAAAAGTTTGGGGTCGGAATGATTTAATGTTTCTGAAAGAAGTCTCTTATGCTCACCAAAATTTGATCTCAAATACAGTAAAATTGTGAAATATTTTTACAATTTAAAATAACTGCTTTCTATTGTATAATATTTGAATCTTCAGCATCATTTCTCCAGTCTTCATTGTCACATGATCCTTCAGAAATCATTTTAATATGCTGATTTGTTACTCTAAGAAACATTTTTATTTATTGTTTTTATTTAACTTACTATCAATGTAAAAAAAAAATTTTTTATGGAAATGTCATACATTTTTTTTCAATATTCTTTGATGAACAGAAAGTTCAAAAGGACAGCATTTATTTGAAATAGAAATCTAGACATTATAAATGTCTTTACTGTCACTTTTAACCAATTTAATTAATACTTTCTGGATAAAAATGTTAATTTCTGACCACAAAGTACAGATTAAAGGCTAAATACAAACAACCACAGGTTAAAGTAACTAAATTAATTATAATTCAGTATAAAACTATTGTTTATTTTTAGGTCGACTTAAGGCTGAATTACATTTAGGACTTTTACCATCTGAACAGAACAGAAATATGGACAGAAACGGGCCAAGTACAATTAAGTGGCATTAAAAACACTTGAGATTCAGATTTGAGTCAACATTTACCAAACACTACCATATTAACTCCAGAATCTGCTCTAAAATATCAAACAGATGGAGATCAAATAGAAATCAAAGTCTGATGATCATATAATGCCGTATAATAACTCCGACTGTGAAAAATATGCAGACTGGACTTGAAGGGCCACAGAAATACTAAAACCAGTCTCGAAAAAGGTTGAAATCAGTGTTAAAGTCAAGTAATATAATGCAGCCCTAAGGTTCATCCCATCACCTTATTGTTTCCTCTGCAATTTTACACTGAAAAGAGCAACATGAAAGGACCCTTTGCTGACCTTTTTGACCTTTCCTGCTCATTAAAGACTGGAGGCGCTTGGAAACGATCAGTGATAAACTCCCCAAAAGGGACCACAAACAAATACAACGTGAAGCCCTTCCAGTCCGTTCTCCACTCGTCCAACAAAATAAAATATCAAACAGATGGAGATCAAATAGAAATCAAAGTCTGATGATCATATAATGCCGTATAATAACTCCGACTGTGAAAAATATGCAGACTGGACTTGAAGGGCCACAGAAATACTAAAACCAGTCTCGAAAAAGGTTGAAATCAGTGTTAAAGTCAAGTAATATAATGCAGCCCTAAGGTTCATCCCATCACCTTATTGTTTCCTCTGCAATTTTACACTGAAAAGAGCAACATGAAAGGACCCTTTGCTGACCTTTTTGACCTTTCCTGCTCATTAAAGACTGGAGGTGCTTGGAAACGATCAGTGATAAACTCCCCAAAAGGGTCCACAAACAAATACAACGTGAAGCCCTTCCACTCGTCCAACAAAACCCAGTCCCTGTTCTCCTCCTGCCCACCTCCCCCCAAACCAGAAGTGGGGTTCAAACACAGTTTAAACACATTACGTGCAGCAGCGGCGAGGTCGGCCACGGGTTACTGTGCCGTTCCCTCTGTGGACTGGTGGAGTCCTCTGGCTCACACTCCAGGCTACATGTGTGCTAGCGCTTTCCCCCTCAATGTCTAGCAGAACACAAAAAAAGAAACTCTGTCTGATGCTACTACAAATGGAGGTGTGGGACCCAATCCTTCAGCCCAATAAGAGCAACCCACAAGCTTAAGGGAAGTGTGTGTGAGAGTGTGTGCATTTGTGTGTGTGACAGCGAGCTAAAGGGTTCTGCTGTTAGCCATCGCTGCTCTTTATGCGTGTGCAGCACCGTGAGGAAGGAGCTAATGAGCCAGCAGGTATTTTCAGCTATCAAGACGACATGGGAGGAGAAACGCAAGCGAAAGACGGAAAAGGAGAAGGTGGGGAGAGAGAGGAAAAGGATAATGGCAGATAAAGACAGGGTTTTGTATGGGCGACTTGCCTTTCGCAAGGCTGCAGATCAAACCGAGACAAAAGGAGAACCGGGTGTATGAGAGGAACTTGGAGACAGAGAGAGGGAGAAAGCGGGCGAAAGAGAGTCTAAGTGTGTGTTAAAGTGCTTCTCAGAGTGTTAATGAATTGGGGTGTAATCCATCACAGGTTGTAACTCTTCACAAGAAAGAGTCCCTTTAACTAAAGGACAGCACTTGTGAGGACAAAGGCAGGCATAGTGTGGACTTCATACTGCAGCGCTGAAAAGGTGTTGCCGTTAGTAACCCCATCCCGTTGAACCATAACCTGCACTTTAACAGTCACAAGTCTGACCTTAACCAACAACACCGAGCTGACTAGAATGACAACTTCAGGCCAAAATTGTATTTTTGTACACAAACATACATGTACATATTTAGAAAACATTTTATCAAACTTAAAAGATAGACTAAAAGACTAATGCTTTAGTCTTTTAAACAACCAAGAAGATGGTTTTCAAACCACATTTTATAAAAATCACCTGTCAAGTTCCCGAATCTATGAATCGAGTCAAACTTGATGACTACAGGGACTCCTCTCAAAATCACACATTTAGCAGTTAATTTATTGCAAAAATTATGAAAAAAAAGATCAGTCATGAATAGAAAATTATTGTAAATATTCAAATCAGGAATGCCAGAATCATAATCAGAATGCATAGTTAATGCATTTAAAAATGTCACTAACCTAGCAAACTTTATTTCTATTGGACTGACGTTTATTCTCTTTAGCAGGTTTCCTGATCATTCTGTTTCAATTTCAGCGATTGAAGAACAAATTTATACTTGCATGCGCACATTTATGCATTAGGTACATTATCGTATGTCATAGTCATAGGCTTAGAATAAATTACACAGAGACTGATATGTTTGGCTTGTTAAAAATGTTACATTAAGCTGTCATAAATTTGTTGACTTTTAAGAGATTAAGAGGACTTTTAAAAGGTTTTGATGCACAAAAATGTTTTTATTGTCTTATACTACAAACACCTTTTATTTAAACTCGTGAAAATGCAGATCCTGTTGTAAATGGTGAAAAAATCACTTTTGAAAACAGTTGTTCCATTATTACCCCTTATTAATAAATTTATATATACATTAATTACATTTTAAAATGGAAAACTAAAGGGACTGTTTACATATACAGTCTATATGTGTGTGTGTGTTTGTGTGTCTGTACACACACACACACACACACACACACAAACACACACACACAGACACACAGACACGGTGTCTCTTCTGTTTTCCATTTTAAAATGTAATTAATATTTTTGTGGAAACCCTTTAACAATTTTTTCAGGATTCTGGGTTTTAAGGATTCTAAAAAAAGTGTATAAGAACAGCATTTATTTGAAATCTTTAATGTGAATGAATGTCTTTTCTATCAATTTTGATCAATTAAATGCATCCTCACTAAATACTTTTTTATTTATTTAGAAAGAAACTTACTATCTATCCATCCATCCATTCTAGATAGATAGATAGACAGTAGCTGCATGTGTATATGGCTCATGTGGACAATGTAGATTTGTAACTGTGAGACATTTGAAGGTCACTGAAGGAAACAGAGGGGCGAGACAACAACACTCCAGCAACTCCTCTCCTGTCACAACAGGTTTAGCCCAGCAGACATTATACCAGAGAAACAACAGCACCGTACCTCTGTTATGCTACATACACACCATTCAAATCTGCTGGAAGAAAATGCCTACTCTAAAAGAATGAAGCAAAAATCTCACCCTGGAAGCTAGTAGGATGTTGAAAAACAGAAATTAAAATACTATTTTTCCATTTTTCTGATGCACTGTAATTTTGTCAAAACACCTTTAAACAAGGAGAGTTGACAGAAATAATATTGTAATATAATTTAGAACTATCATATGTGTGAATATATTACTATGTAAACGCGTGATGTTTTAAGACACTCAGAAAATGTCTGTCCACTCATCCTTTAACTATAACTTGCAAACAACTGAACGTAGTTGAAATCACACGCTTATTTTGTAACTGCTCAATCGGCCCTTGATGGAGAATTCTGTTTGGTTTTGCTAGAAAAAAAAGCACAATGATGCTTGCATGCAGTTCTGTTACAATAATCACATCAAAATTACATCAACTTCAGAGAGGATTGCTAACCAACTGTCCACATTTTCAGACAGCAAACTTTCGCTGATAAGAAGAAACAGCAGGGAAAGGAAGAGAGAGAGTGAGAAGGAGAGAACAAGGCAGAGAGAGATGGCGCGGGTGCTTGGCTACAGTTTGTGCTGTGCAATTGAATTTCACACAATATGAGGCAGCAAATGACATGTAAATCATGAACAGCGTCCGGCTTGCTTTTCCACGACAGAGTTAAATACCGGAGGTGTTAGAGAAATCATACGGCCTCTCCGGAGGGCCAGGCAAGAGAACAGCAGGGGTGCAGAGGGCTCCGAGACACTGAAAGGTCTTCCTCGAGCTCCACTGAACAGCCAATCTGGCGCACACACACACAAACGATTGCTTCAGACTCTGGGCCACCACAATGAGGACGAGGCCTGTAATTGTGTTTGTCCACCTGGGTATAAAATAAGCATTCTGGCGATGTGATGCTGGCTTGCTGTGCTGCTGAGTCCTGCGCGGAGGGGAGCAGCCATGAGTGGATACACTTCATTACCCCCTAGATTCTCCCTCCAATTACCCCTAAATAAATACACACAGCCTACTGGCAACAACAATGACATTTAGCCCGAAAGGAGAATGAAAGGACAGCCGCGTATCCAACGCAATTCGTATGCATATATGAGTGTTGCTGGATAATGACCAGGGACAAAGACAGATACGCACACATAGAAATAATATCAGACCCCAAGGATCTACATATTTTAAAGATAAAGAGGGTCAGTGTGAAGAGTCCGCAGAGAAAATGAAAAAGATACTAGAGATCTATTGACACATTGCATTGGGCAATATACTGAGGCCTTCATGTATTGATGGCTCATTTTTAATTGCACTAAAGGAAAATTGCATTTCTTTGCTTGCAGCAGAACAGGTGGACATGCAGATAAACAGGCAGACAGAGATTTACAGACAGACAGACAGACAGACAGATAGACAGATAGATAGATAGATAATTGTGCAATCCAGTCATAAAAATGGAATTTACTGTATAACACGGAATGTCATGGAATTTGTCAAATTTTGAATGAATAAATCAAAAGTAGGTCAATTCACTTAAATCAAATGGAGATATGGACTAGTGTCTGTAAATATTAAAACCACAAAAAGACTATTTAAATATGAATTCTGCATGTCCTGTGTCTCTGTGTGAATGAATGGTGCAGATGCGTGTCACTAAATGAAGGCATAAATACATGAACAACATCTCCAGAACTCCTCTGAGATTCACTTCATGAGCATCTGACCACTTCATTAGAGAAAAACTACCGTCATATCATACACACACACAAACAAAACACTTTACAGCAACTCGCCAAAATAAAAGTTTGGTTTAACTTGAAGAAATTGTGACACAAATATATTACTATTGTACGGTAGACGGTACATCCTACTACTACTAAAATCATAATTAAAACTTTATTTTCAAGGAATAAACACACACATTTTCTTTTGTTTTAAATTTAACAGTAAACCACTTTTTTGCCAGAAAAATAAAAAAGAAAGGGTTAATTTTCATATATTTAATCAGGTCATACAGATAAGAGTAATACTTCTTTTGAATCTATAAAGACTATACGTTTACTAGTGTGCACTCACAATAACAACAAAACTTTGCACTTTTGTAAAATAATGAAAGAAAACAGGATGCGCTTTCTACCGTCTCGGTCTTTGTGAACTTGAGTGCAAAACTCTGAAACTCCACGTATACTTGCCTTACAGATATGTAAAATATATCTATAGAGAGCAAAATGTCTACTTTTAAATGAACCAATTCAAATGGAAAACAAATATTCTCAGATTATGTAATCTGTATGAAACATGCATTTAGGCGCATCTACTGCAGAGATGACGAGTCAGTGTCGCCGACTTCATCTCTTAAGCCGAAAACAAAGAAAGCACTAGTTTATCAATAAATTATTATGATTGAAATTTTTTCTTTTATGTTTTATTAATAAACGTGCGATTAGTCGACTAATGCTTGAAATGAACTACTACTAGTCGACCAGTAAAATCTTTAGTCGAGGGCAGCCCTAAACATTACATAGGGCCCTATTATTGTTAAAAAAAAGTTTAATTAAAAATGTTTAAAATTTTATGAAACAATTAAAAAATTAATGGAAAACACAGAATTTGGTAAGCAAGTAAATAAATAAATAAATACAGAATTTGAAAAAAATAAATAAAATGCCTAGGGCCCAAATTTTTTTTATTTTTGTTAAACTTTTAATAAATTGCTGTTAACTTGTATACGTTTCATGATTTCAATTAATTAGACATATGCAATTTAATTTAACCATTAAAACTAGAAAAATTAAAACAGAAAAAACGGAATTTGGGGAAAAAAATAAAGCAGAATTTGGGAAAAAAATAAAACGGATTTCATACAGATAGACTGACTAAAGTTCAATGGACTAATAGATTTATAGACAGAGGTATAGATAGAGAGATGTTGCGCAGAAGGGCGTTTATCTATCAGTGATCTAAATCATAATCATCATAAGGACAGAGCACATGAGCAGTCCGTGCACCTGCCAAAAGGCTGTTCCCACATCACCAGTTTTTAAGTCCTGCTCAGCAAGAGACCAATCACACTCACGGGAGAATGAATGAACACGGCCATTCACAAAGCAGGAGGCGTGCGTTCGCTCGTGGCCAAGCTAATGATTTTGACGAGAAACGCAGTTGAAAACGCATCCTGTGCAGTTGAGTGACACTGACAGATATGAACTGACACCAACAATGAAACGGGCTCATCAAAATGCCTGTACGGTTGGGAACTAATTGGAAACCATCACAGGTATTACATGAGCGGTGGGGGTTTTAATGTGCATCCAGTGCATTGTCAGCATTCTGCCATGCTAGAAGAAACACCTTTCAAAAGAATCCCTGCACACCTGTACACAAGCACCACCTTGGCTCTGGGCATACAGTTAGTATTTGTCATGCCATTCGATCTGTCGTTCCCACGGAGGAGGGAGGGAGACACATATTTTCACCAGCTTACAAACGGGCTTTCGTCTCAGGGAACAAAGTGAAACTGGGTTCCTGAGAAACAAAACAGGACACCTTAGTCAAGAATGGCAGTTATGAACTGTGGCATCTTTACCTGTTGCTCAGGATAGCATTGCGTGTAAACATTCACAAGATCAGTACATGCAATTAGTGACATTAACGATTAACGTCAATGCATGCATAGATGAGTTGTATTATAAGAGACAATGTGACAGGTGTAACAATGTGTAAGATACATACATTATATATATATATATATATATATAGCATCTGCTGTGTACAAACATCTGATAGACGTCTTTAAGATGTCAATTTTACATTCATTCTAAATCATAAACATCTTAACGTCATCTTCTAAACGTCTATTTGACATCTGATAGGAAACGTCCTATAGACGTATTTTCTAATGTTCTGCTATCTGTTCTGCAATCTATAAAAGGTACAGCTATAATACAAGCAGAGAGAAAGGCTGCATGCAAGAAACTGTATAAAAAAAATTAATTAAAAAAAAAAAAACGGTCAAATAATAGTATGTGAGACAGTGGTAATATCATTATGCTCTTATTGGTCAGTAGAGGAGCTGAGCTTAGCCTGTATACACACACACACACACACACACACACACACACACGAATCAGCAAATTAGAATGATATCTGAAGGATCATGTGACACAGAAGACTGGAGTAATGATGCTAAAAAATTCAACTTTGCATCACAGGAATAAATTACATTTCAAAATATATTAAAATAGAAGACAGTTATTTTAAATTATATAATATTTCACAATATTCCTGTTACTGTATTTTTGTGTCAACTAAATGCAGCCTTGGTGAGCATAAGAGACTACTTTATAAAACATTAAAAAAAATCTTACCAGCTCAAAACTTTTGAGCAGTAGTGTGTATTATTTATACTTTTACTATTCCCTTTATTTTGAAAGATAATTATCATATCCACAGTAAAGCAATACGGTTATGTTTTTTCCAAAATGAGAAAACAATTAAAGGCAGTACAATAAATACTACAATGATGTACTGCATAAAACAAAAAATAATTAAATAATACATTTTATTTTACAATTTGATCACATTATGCTAATGTGAATGAGGAAAAATAACATGTTTAATTGCCATAATGAAAAATATAATCAAAATGTTATTAAAATCTTTAAAAAAATGCATCAAATTCTTTATGAAACTGAAATTTCCTATTTTCTTATATGGAGGAAAATGTAATCTAGACATTTCTTTGTGAAACTCACCCCTAAGTACACACAAGCTGAAAGACATTTCAAAGAAAAAACGGCTGTGGATTTTCACATGATCGACAGCATCTGAACAGCAGACCCCACCCTACCAATAAAGACATAAATGCATGCAGAAGCTCTATGGCGTTAGTCTGACACTCACTTACAGGAACATTAGCATGCTAATGCCAGTCAGCATGCTTAATTGATTACCAGTCCACTCAGGCCAAAACCGCTCGAAGCAAGGAATAAAGCAGATATCCTTAGGTGGCCATATTGTTTGGGGCAAAAACTATTAATTTGTCCATTGCCAAAAAAAACCTAAATGAACACTAATTTTTTTTGCTTGTTGCTGGCAGGGTTTCTCGCTTTCTGGTGGCTTTCAAAGGGAAATTAATTATCTCAGATACATGTAGCTCTTCGGTGGGTCTGGGCTTATTTGCATTGAGGAATATTCAGCAGAAGTAATGGATGCACAATCAAAATACTGGCACCAAATGAACGCAATTTTCAGACGAAATTGTCTCCAATCCCACAGGAGCAAACGTATCACACACGGGTGAAATAAAGAAACAAAACCAAACAAAAGGTACAGGAAATTAACTGAGAATATTATAATAGAATAGCTGGGTTGCGCCTTCATAAAAAAAAAATGAAAGGAAATGTAAAAAAGAAATTATGATGTGTAAGTAGGCTGGCCATGAAAGGGTGGAAAAAGAGATATAATGGCATGGCAACGTGACAGTTGACAGCTTCATCTAAATGTAAGAATTTACATTCCAATTATGGGTAAATTTACATCTTAATCAGGTATTTGTGCTCAGTGCCTCGTTAGCATTAGCACTGGCAGTCATAGTGCCATGGCCACTGCCACATCAGCTGGAAACTGAGACGCCAGCCGCTCTGCCATGATCCGATAATACTTTTAATTAATGCCTCTAAAATTGTGGCTCAAATAAAAAAATAAATAATGAAAAGGTTTATAATAGTCATAATAATATTAAAATATTGTGACAATCCTGCTTAAATGTCAGTTTGCTCATTACACACAGCTATTATATGCTTTCAGAAGAGTCTTATGGACTAGTTTTATGGTGCTTTTTTAGTCATTTTGAAACTTCACAGCTTTAGTCTTCATTCACTTTGTCAATTATGAAAACTGGCCAGTAATTTTTATTTTACATCTTTGGACACTATATTAAAGCACAAACTATTCTCGTTAATTTCTCAATTAAGCACCTTCACTCTGTACAAAAATCATATGAAGAGCTAACCCTACGCTGCACAAAGTAAATGAAGTGTGTCCTCGTGACATCTTTCTATCGCCTTCCCTAAGCCCACACTAAAACATAAAGGTCAGTGAGTTAGTCCTGCTTCACTGATGCCCATTACCAGCACCTTAATCAAATAGTAGCAATAAAAATGCCAACTGAAAGAAGATGTAAAAATGCAGAAAACCCAGATGATTAGCAAGAGGAGACTTTCATAACTAAACCATTCATAAGTAAATAAAAAAAAATAAAAATCAAAAACCAATCAACAAAACAAAACAAAAAACAAAACGGTTGAGCCAAAATATTTATCAGGAAAAAGTAATAAATGTTTTCTTTTTTAGGCTCATATAGTTTTTTGTAAACTTGAGATATAACCTAAATATTTAAATATAAACACAGGGCTAAAAAAACATTTATATATATACAGTGGTGTGAAAAAGTGTTAGCCCCCTTCCTGATTTCTTATTTTTAGGGCAAAGGGCAAAAGCAACTTAAAGTTTAAACTTCCTTTTAAAAAATCTCATACTGTAACTGAAGTATCACCCATTCATGAAATGTAATAGGTTATTCTCAAAAAATTAAATAAAATGAGAATTTACTTGTGCCAAAGTAAAAAGTACATATAATGAAAAAAATATTTAATATGATAAAAAAGTAGCACATAATGGGATGAGAAGAGGCAAAATCCAAAAGTTGTTTTAGAGTGGAGAAACAAGTGTGTTTTAAACAAAATAATATTTTACTTTATTTATTAGAATTCATTATTATTTAAATGATTTATAAATGTATTATAAATATATATTTTTATATAAATAATAATAGTTATTTATAATTATTAAATAATTTTATTATAAATACTAATTTATTAAATTATATTGTTTATTAAAATAAATGAGAAAAGTCCTTTGAGAACACTGCTCGTACAACAAGAATGTGTTGAGGGGCAAAGAAAAGAAATGAGTTGGTAGAAGCAGAAAAAAGAAAAAAGAGAAAGAGTACGTACGACTTGTCTGTTATACGACTCTGCTGCTCTCATATTCACGCGACTCATGCATTTGTGTTCCGTTTCACACCGGCCCAGCACGCAACCTTCCATTTCCCAACACACAAACACACACAGACTCACCCACAGTAAACACTATGCCCCAGTGCTTTGAACAGCCAGAAGACAGACGGACATCCAAAACATCTCCGCCACTTTATATCTCCATAGACACTAAAAGCCAGCAGGCTAAATGGCTGTCCATGTTTGACAACAGCGGGCAATACAACAGACTGAAATAAAAATAATAGTTCATATAACAAGGAAACTAAAGGAAATTGAAAAGATCTCTGCCTAAACCCTAGTATCAAATTATGGAAACGTTTACCTACTTTTGGCACTTATAATTTCCCACTCGGTCTAAATTTCTGCCAAAATCAGATACAAACTGAACTATATTACAGACACACAGACTCACCCACAGTAAACACTATGCCCCAGTGCTTTGAACAGCCAGAAGACAGACGGACATCCAAAACATCTCCGCCACTTTATATCTCCATAGACACTAAAAGCCAGCAGGCTAAATGGCTGTCCATGTTTGACAACAGCGGGCAATACAACAGACTGAAATAAAAATAATAGTTCATATAACAAGGAAACTAAAGGAAATTGAAAAGATCTCTGCCTAAACCCTAGTATCAAATTATGGAAACGTTTACCTACTTTTGGCACTTATAATTTCCCACTCGGTAATTTCTGACCCCAAAATCAGATACAAACTGAACTATATTACAGCCCTATCCAATCTAATACTTCAATAAAGAAATCAAATTTAAACTAATGAAATAATAAAAACTAAATCTGCAAGATGGACTGCATTCTTAATAAGATAATCAATTATGTCATGAACACCTTTTAGATAGCTTAGGTATCTCTAATATAGATATAATGGAGAACTAATAATCCCAATACACAAGTATACATATGTACGTGTGCATATAAACACAAACACTTTAGCAATGGTTTAACAATGCAGAAATCACAGCAAACGTGCGTGATTGCAGCAGTGTGCATGTGAGGGGGATGGGACAAACTGGAGGCACGCCAGGGATAGGTGAGCTGTCACTGGTCATTAACATCACCGCCATGATACAAGGAAGCAGGGGAGGCTGGGGGAAGTGGGCGGAGATTTTTTGGCCATGAAATGTAAGTGTGATGGAAAACTTGCTCTCCTACCCTTCTGAATTGCCACATGGCAGTTGCCTCATGGGAAAGCCTGGCACGCAAACACCTTATATCTCAATAGCAAAAGAAAGGATGTGATGTTCAGAACATGGTAACTACAGTAATTATCAAAGTGGGTAGTAATGTCCTCTGGGGGCATTTGGCCACGGGTGTTTTTACACCATAGACAAGGTTTGAGAAGAAATAAATCATTATGAAAATCTAATTATATTTTCCTTATTATATTCATTATTTC
>NW_015662579.1:167005-171469 GCF_001515625.1 Sinocyclocheilus rhinocerous | reverse complement strand
TTCCTTATTGGTTATTTTATGAAAATCCCAGGTATTTTGAGCAGTAGGATTATAAAAAAAATATATGCTAATATAAAATTAAAAGATAAAAGTAGCCTATATAAAACTGCAAAATAAACATTCATCTATCGGTACTTTTGTACTTTCACTCTAGTAAAATTGAAGTACTTTTTTACTTTTACTGGAGTAATATTTTATTATACGGATCTGTACTTTTACTCAAGTACTTGATTTGTGTACTTCGTCCACCACTGCTCAATAGTTTTTGCCAAAGGGAATGCACACCAATACAGAAAAACACAACTGAATTCTCTGTCGAGGTATTCAGAGTGACTGAGGGAGGAAAAGTACTATTTCGAAACAAGATATAAAAAAGCATAAATTGATGCAATAAAGACTAATCATATTTCATATATTCATCTCTCTCTCTAAACACACACACACACACACACAGACTTTTATTCAGAAAGGATGCATTAAATTGATCAAAAGTGACATTAAAGACATTTATAATGTTACATAAGATTTATATTTAAAATAAATGCTGTTCTCATGAACTTTATATTCATCTAAGAATGTTGAAAGAAAATAGAATTTTTTTCCTTTAAAAATATTAAGCAGCAAAAATGGTTTTTAACACTGATTATAATGAAAAAATTAATTGAGTAATTGAGTAAAATAATTGAGTACTACTAATAATTGACCACCGGATATTGTGAATAGCATATTATATAAAAATAAATAACACATTAGAATGAGTTCTAAAGGATCATATAAAATATTTAATAGGCCAATATTTAGATTTCAATATATTATTATATGTATTTCATTATTACATATTAGATTATAAGTTTACAAACAACTTTTATAGGCCTATAAAATAACAACAACAAACAAATATACAAACATATACAGTCATTTATTTATTTATATAAATTACATTCATCTTTAAGTAATTATGATGGGAAATTAGCAAATGATTGAAAAAATAAGCATATTACAATCATATAATTTTACAGTCACAACTGTGTTTCTAAAGTTGTGGGCTTTAGCAGAGCTTGAATGTAATTTGTCAGTTCAAACGTGATTGGCTCTGACATACTGTAGCCTCGCCCCCATACTGCCCCAATAGCGCTGTCACTCAGCATTACTCCTCCTCATTAGCTACGATGGGAAAGTTTTTCTAAAGCAGAAATAGCCCGCTTGGCTCACAGTTCGCAAAGCTGGGGTCACAAAACTCTGCCAACACACGGCTGGGCTTTTGGTCTCAAAAACATTCTTTAATATGGACCAGGACCCTCCCATTTTGACTCATTTTGAATAATCTATTAATCTACATTAAAGTGCATTTGAGAACTCATTAATATGCATTTCCAGTGACCTCGATTATCTGTTTAGGTTCCATTGAAAAGCAGCCAGCTGTAGGTGAAGGTGGTCATAAAATTCATCAAGATTTTATGGCTAGTTACTCAATGACAGCCTGTTTAAAGGTTTTATGCAAGCTTTAAAAGAACCCTTCCTATTCATATTCAAAAAGAAGAGAGGTCAAAGCAGCCAAATAATTCATCTTTCAACATTAAAATCTTAAAAACACTGCATGATCACCAAGTGTTAAGTATATGGTCACAGACAACTGGATACCAGAGGCTTACCGTTACTAAAACCAACTGCAGTTCTCAAAAACCCTCACCTGAAAAATCTCCTTTAACCTTTATGATGCACAAAGCTATTTTTACGCAGCGTTCAGAAACTGGCTGTCAGTTGAATGAAAGTACTGCAAAAGCCCTTGGAGCATTTCAAGAGTGTGGGAAAGTTATTTTTAGCAGCCATGCCAGAACTGACAAAGACTTCTACTGGGCCATCTTCTGCTCCGGATCAAAATTCCACCTTTGAACCGGCTGGCCGACTTTGCTGATGATGGCACGTTTAGCTCAAACGGAGTCGCCACTATTTAAAGTGAAGCAGTGCATCTGTAAAATAGGCTATTTTGGCTTTATTTTGATTAAAAATGATTGCAACTGACCTGCTCAAATATTCCAGGAGCAGAGGGAAGTGGAATCAAAAATAAACCGTTTAACAATTAAAATCAACATCAGTCTAACTACAAATTATTTAACAGTTACAAGACATTTTGATCTGGTTATCCTCCAAGTTATCCATGCTACAGTCTCATTTTCATAACATGACATACTACCTAGTATTTTTTGAAAGAAAGATGTATGCCGTATGTATACCATGAACAGCATGCACATTTTCTGTATGCATAGCCTAGAACTTTTGCCCAAGCAAGGCACAGCTGTGTAGAACACTGTATTGCACAATGAAACGTTTGACTTAATCTTTCATTTACAGTGTAAAAACAAAAAACTAAATTGTAACACCTATTTCTACATGCCACTTGCTGAAATGAACAAGCAACATAATGAGGTGATTCAACAACATATGAAACTACTGTACATTAATGTCGCATATATATAGAGAGAGGGGTATACGCTAAAGTACTTTGCACTTAAATTTGTCCTCTAGGCAAAGATAAATAAATCTATACCATTAAATATTTCTATCACTTCCAAAAATATGGTTTCATAATGACTGGTCAGTTTTTTAGGTGGCAATATCCATTTACACATCTTAACCTAAATGTATCTAAAGCGACAGTAAAGACTTTTACAATGTTACAATGTCAAATAACTTTCTTTTTTTAAACTTTTTATTCCTAAGAGAATTCTGAAAAAATGCATCACGATTTCCACACAAATATTAAGCACAACTGATTTCAACATTGATAATAAAAAGAAATGTTTCTTGCACACCAAATCAAAATCAGTTGAGCTATCTTTTTTCTATTAAGTACAATGAACTTTCAGTAATATTTGAGTAAAATGAACTTGATTTAGCAAATTTGACTTTGATGCAAAGCTGAATTTCCAGCATCAATACTCTATAATAAAACACTAAGAAACATTTATTATTATTAACATCAGGGTTGAAAACAGTTGTGCTGCTTAATATTTTTATGGAAACTGTGATCTATTTTTATAATGCAGCCTGTGCAGCATTAGAGACTTCTTTCAAAAACATTAAAAACATTTTCAAATGGTACAGTACATGCCTGAAGTTGATGAGGAAATGCACACGTTTCTTACCTCTCTCTTAACATTTGGCATTTGGGGGAAAGGGCAACACTGAAATAGGTGCCACTATGCAATAGTTTTCGCCCACAAGCTAAGCGTCAGATTCAGGTGAGCTTGGTGTCTCTCTGGAATCTTTCAGCATGTTTGGGTTGAGGAAATGCATTAATACTAGATTGCACACTGTACATGTAGAAGCCCATTTGGTGTCTGGTGTCTGGGCGAAAGTCAAGAGCCACTGTGTGGGCCACTGTAGATACAGTCGAATGAATTATAGATACTGATCTGATGTATAGAGTGTTGCACTCACAATGGAGTCTGTGCTGACTGATCACGAAAGCACTGGCACAAAACTATCTGCACAGAAACATTTTAAAAGAATGATTCACAATTCACAATCAACAACTCCAATGTGACATTTTTAACTCTGTCTCCTATTTAGGAGGAACACTTTGGAGTTAAAGTCTGGGATTCAGGCTAAAGAGCATTTAAATATAAATTAATTAATGTCACAGGTTGAAATATCGCATTTGTTAAATAACTAGCGATGGACCAATACAACAGCCAAGCAATTGGCCAATATTCTGCCATTTTGAGATAACGAATTACAGCAGAAATATTCTGTAAGATTTAAAAAAAATCTTCTCTCAGAAAGAAGCCTTTTATACTCACCAAGTCTGATCACAATTACAGTAAAAACAGTAATATTGTGAAATATTATTACAATTTAAAATAACTGTTTGAAACTATTGATTTTTTTTTAAATGTAATTTATTCCTGTGATGCAAAGCTGAATTTTCAGCATCATTACTCCAGTCTTCAGTGTCACATGATCCTTCAGAAATCATTTTTATATGCAGAGTTGTTGCTCAACAAACATTTCTCATTATTATCAAACCAGCTGTGCTGCTTAATATGTTTGTGGAAACAGTGATAGCCTACATTTTTTCTGGATTCTTTGATGAATTGAAAGCTCAAAAGAACAGTATTTATTTAAAATAGATTTTTTTACAACAATGAAAAAGTATTTACTATCAATTTTGATCAATTTAATGCATTCTTGCATTTAAAAAAAATCTGACCCCAAACTTTTGAACAGTAGTGTAAATTAACACTCAAATGATATAGCCTAACATTAAATTATTAAAATTAATTTGCATGTTCAATCACCTATTATAAGTGACCCAGCGACAATGTTTTAC
Organism: Sinocyclocheilus rhinocerous; assembly: GCF_001515625.1. NCBI lineage: Eukaryota > Metazoa > Chordata > Actinopteri > Cypriniformes > Cyprinidae > Sinocyclocheilus > Sinocyclocheilus rhinocerous. The sequence continues at coordinate 167,136 of NW_015662579.1, read as the reverse complement.
TATATTTTTAATTACAGTAGTAATTTCTCTTAAATTGAGTTCAAAACTATCCAAAACCATAGATACTTCACTTATGTGCATTAGAAAAGAGCAAAACTTGATTAAAAAAAAAAAAAAAACTGGTCGACCGC
>NW_015662579.1:155785-166941 GCF_001515625.1 Sinocyclocheilus rhinocerous | reverse complement strand
AAAAAAAAACTGGTCGACCGCTAAAACCAACCACACCATTCAGCAGCAAGGCCCAACCAACAAGACCTAGCCCAGACACAACCAATCAATCAAGATCTTGCCGCAGGAGCAGAACCTTCAAAACTAAGATGGGACAACAAAAAAAACAATTACTTAAGGAATGCTTGTGTGGTTATGAGAATTATAAAACCAATGTTCTGACATATCACCATAAATATGCCCACACTAGTCTTAAATATGCCCTCAACTGGTAAAAAAAAAACAAAAAAAAAACTTGATGGTTCAACCGGTCCAAAGAAAACAATGCAGATATTGCAATTAAAACTTTCACACCTGATGACACTCAACCCAGTGCTGAGCTTTCAAGATTGCACCTCCGTAAACCACGGCTAATTTTACCTAAATCCTGGGTTGAAGATCATCTGACCTCACCTCCAGAATCCTCAACTCCCTCAAGGTGTGTTTGGCTCAAGTTTGGGTCAGAGGTCACGCTAGGGTAAGTATAGTTTAATCACATACCTCTCACATTCCTGTCTCAATCCTCAGTTGATGTTAACTGACATGTATGCATGAGTGTTTGCTAATCACGCTTTTCCTCATAACCCCTCTCTCTATACCTGCTGGAACAGTGACAGAGGTTAATTCTGACCGCAGGGCATTCTTGGCAATTGACTGCTCATCAACCGCCAACTGAACTTTACCAGTCAGTCAAAGACAAGCAGCCAAATGCTCCTCTGGGTAGCTGAGTGACAGCATGTAGACCCAGCCTGCATTAATTACATTACAGCACAGCAACTCGCCTCAACGGACAGGCAGAATATTAGCAAAAAACTCATAATTCACGCTCGACTGTATTTGCATTCGGGAGTTAGGATGCATGATTCAACCAAAAAATTTTGACAAATGAAAATGTTAAACAAATTAAAAGACAGACTTTAGCTTCTTCTGTTGATTAGATTCTAGCTTTTCATTCCTTCACTGTATGGTGCAAGAAAAGAAAAGTAAAGAAAAAAATAAAATAAAAATTAGTATAATAATAATAATAAATGTATATCTCATAAATATTCAAGTATTTATTCATTTATAGGCTCTAATGCCTAATATTAAAAATATATTAATATTAATATTAATATTTTAATAATAATAATAATTTATGCATTTAGCAGACGCTTTTATCCAAAGCGACTTACAGCGCATTCAGGATATACATTTTTTACCAGTATGTGTGTATATATATATATATATATATGTGTGTGTGCGTGTGTGTGTGAGATACGTATATACATACACACATACACGTTTGTTAATTTCTTTATTTTTTATTATTTATTTATGTATTTATTTATACTTAACTGATTTCACCTGAAGCAAGAATGAAGCTTCAGCATGAAAGCAGTTGAGAAAGTAATAATCTTCAAAATAAGCCATCATCATATCGGTTATTGGCCATAGCAAATGTTATTTTCAGCATGACCCCAAGTTTCTACATCAGTGCATCTATAAATTCAATGAATGAACTGCATTTTATAACAGTATACAAGAACAGCTAGAACATGCAAGTTAGGAATGATTCAACCTAATATTTCGATGGTTTCTGTATGTGAAAACTCATCTTTCTGTGGTCATGTTATCATGCCGTGGCTGATCTCTGATTGACGTGTGCACTCGGAGCGACCTGGCTGACACACACTTGGCCTGCCAATCACCTTTCAAACACAATCACTGAACACAGATCAGACCTCGGATTCACACGGACTCATCTTAAAAGGAAGGCGAAAATACATTATTTCTTTGTGTTGGAGGTTGGAATGATAGCCTGGCTAGAAAGAACAATGCTAGAAAGAAAACAGGTGTTAAAATGGTCATATCATACATTTTTTCCCACTTTTACATGTTGAGTCATAATTCAGGTCAGTTCAGAGGTTCTGAGCACTGAAAGTCCATCAAGTTCTCAAAGTCAAAAGATCAAGAGATGATTCTACATGATATGAACTTTTGAAAGTAAAGCGAACGCACGCTAACTCAGTGCCGCAGGGCAAACTCATTGAGATGAATTTCTGTTCACCCACTATATATAGTCTGCACGGCACATTTGTTTGTGTGCGTGACAAAGGTGTTGGTGTAAAACTATTTATCAAAGGCCTGTCTGTAGGTTATTGGCTAGATTGGGATGGTAAGATCGAATGGGAAACAGCTCATGAAAACAAGTCTCTCTCCTTTCACTAATGATCTTTTCATCACTTTTTTTATTCTTATTCGCCACATCTTATTGTGATGTCATCACACCTGACGCAGTGGGAGTTCCAATTAAGAACATATTCTCATATGATCTCATTTGAATTCATTTGAACTGCTCTATTTATTAAAATGTTTTCCATATATATTTGTGAAATAAAATATAGTGTTCGTGTCAGTGACAATATTATGGGTACGATTCTCAGTGAACGCATACATTTATTACATAACCTTGAATATAAGGCACATCATCAGCATATACAGTACTTCAGAATTGCATTAAGAATTAGTTTTACATACTTTGCAGTATCTGCAAAATATTAATCATTTTACCAAAATAAGAGGGATCATACCATAACATCATGCATGTTATTTTTTTATTTAGTACCAGAATAGGATATTTCACATAAATGGCATTTATATAGTCCACATGAGTAAATAATAGTTGAATTTATAAAAATGACCCCTTTCAAAAGTTTACATACGCTTGATTCTTAATACTGTGTTGTTACCTGGATGATCCACAGCTGTTTTTTTTGTGATAGTTTTACATCAGTGTTCATTTTGACAGCAAATTTTTATTTAGTTTCAGTCATAGTCTTTTGACTAAAATGCCATTTAGTTTTAGTCATATTTTAGTAATCTGAATTGTTTTTAGTTTTAGTCTAGTTTTAGTCGACTAAATATCATAAGATTTTAGTCGACTAAATCTACAGTAAATTTAGTCGGCTAAAATCTAATGGGCTTTGTTACAGTGCATTTATTAAGCATTTCTCTAAAATTTCCAAACTCATTATATAGGTTTGATATTAAGGTTTTATCATGTTAGACACCAATTTAACTGCAGTGACACACAACATGCCTTTATGTTAAAATTAAATAAAACCACTTCTCATAAAGAACAAGAACATGGTCTTCTTTTTAATGAAATACCAATGGTTATATATAATGGCTAATTATGCATTCTTTATAGCAACTTGTTAACCATATTCTTCATTCTTTCAAGCAGACATATTTATTTCTATAAATAAATTTAGATTCATCTTTAGGGCTACTGAAGTTTTTCAGTCAAGAGCAGTGCGATGCGACGCGAAAGAGTACTCGCGCACTGTGAGACGCGCTTTCTGTGTCTGTGCTTCGGTGTCTGCGCTCAGAAAACCGGACCGAATTGAGTTCTCTTACATTGTCAGATTTATCCATATGTCTGCTCTTCTCTTACTCCCACATATTGACATTTTTGAACGTTTTATGCGACGTGCAGCAAGTGTATGTTAGCTTATGTCCCACAATGACGCATCTAACCTCCGAACCACGCAGCAGATTCGTTCTGAATGAATTTCTTCCCAAATCGTCCCTCCCTAACATTTTTGTCTCGTTTTTATTCGTTGACGAAAATGTCAATAGATTTACGTCATTGTTTTTGTCATTTAAAAATGAGTTTTAGTTCGTTATCGTCTCGTTGTTGTCGGTGAAAAAAATGTCTTGGACGAAAATTATTAGTCAAGGAAATTAACACTGTTGTACATGAGTCCCTTGTTTGTCCTGAACAGTTAAACTACAACATTTAGGATTAATAATACACCTTTCAAAAAAATTTGGTCAGTAAGATTTTTTTTTTAAAGAAATGAATACACTGAAAAAAATGATACTAAATTATATAAAGTATTTATTTTAGCTACATTTAAATAAACAAAAAAGTTGAACGTTAGTCAACTAAATTTGTTTATTTAAATGTAGCTAAAATAAATTGATTGTAACCACTTACCTTAAAAATTTTTGTAAATTCAATGACTAATTTTTTTTCAGTGTACTTTTATTTGGCAAGGATACATTAAATGGTTAAAAAGTGACAGTAAACACTTTTACATTGCTACAAAAAATTCTACATGATAAATGTTATATAGACTATTCTATATAATATTCTACTTAAAAAATGCTGTTCTTTTGAACTTTACATTCACTAAAGAAACCTGGAAAAAAATGTTCTAGTTTTTAAGCAGCACAACCGATTTCAATGTTTGCACAAGATTTCACCTTGTGCTATATATTAAAATGAAATAATAGCACAAGGTGAAATCATAAGTATGTTTTTTTTTTTTTTATTCAACATTTTCATAAGTTAACATTTTTGCCGAAGCATATTTTGTTCAAGCAATATTGCCCCTCAATTATTTAGTTTGGGCAATTAGGACTTTTAAACCATTATACTCTATGCATATTTAGTTTTTATGACATGATATTTACACTTATGCACTTGGCAGATACAAATCGAATTATATTGCACACAAGGTATACATTTTATGAGCTTTTGCACTTCTTGGGAATTCAACCCATGACCTTGGTGTTGCTAATGCCATGCCATGTTTCAATTAGAGTTACAAACTATTACACTATCCTTTAAGGAACATGCTGAAAGATCTGATGTAAAGATGTTAAGATGTTAAGGTACATTCCGCTGTCCAAAAAGATACACAAATTCTTAGCACTGCTACAACACAAACTCACATTTGAGCCCTTCCACAAACTCAAAGCGGTCGGCTCATTAAACAGCCATTGAGGGAAACCACCTTGACTTTTATTGACCCTATAAATCTAGTGAGGAGTGGATGAGAGGTCTCTGCCTTAGAGAGCGTTTAAAGACAAAGACTGCTGGTCCTTCTGAGACAATACACTTCCTGATTAATTATTAACAGCTTCACCACTGATAACTTAATTAGGGGCCAATGATGGGGCTTCAGTAAGAGCCTGGGCCCTTTCATTTGTCGCCACTTGATGGACAGGCACTCACTGGCTGCAAGTGGATTGTATGTGTGTGTCTACTGAAGGGTTTGTAATGGTAGTAAACATACAACACAAAAATACCACTCAACCAAGCGTCTAATAGAAACCTATTTTTGAAACTTTTATAATAAATGCACAATAATTCATGAAGAACTGAGGAAAGTTTAACCTCAAGAAAATGTAGATAAGAAGCCAAACTGTTAATTGGAACTTTTTTTTTTTCAAAGAGGATAAAATATCTCTTAATATAAAACTAGGTTATACTAGTTAACAAATGATTATTAACATGACACCAGGTTTTTTACCTCAACAATTTTCCATCAACAAATATGTAGGCTTTAAACCATCAAAATAGAAATTCAAGTTACAATATTACATTTTACAAAAAAAACTGCTAAATTAGTCCTGTCACAGGGACAAACATATTGAAATGATAAAATACATGATAAAAAAAAGGTGTAAAAGAAACAAAAATATATATAAAATTAGTGCTGTCAAACGATTAATCGCATCCAAAATAAAAGTTTTTGTTTACATAGTATATGTGTGTGTACTGTGTACATTTATTATGAATATATAAATACACACACATACAGTATATATTTTGAAAATATTTACATGTATATATTTATATTCATATAATTTATATTATATATAAATATATTTAATATATAAACGTAACATATTTTTCTTACATATATACATGCATGGGTGTGTATTTATATATTTGAATTTTACACACACACACACACACACACACACACACACACACACACACGCACGCACACACGCGCAAAAGAGAGACTCCCAAAAGTCACTTTAGTGGCCCCGTACAATTCACTTGTGGCAAAAAAAATAATTTTGGACCCTACACACAACACAAAACCTTTCAAACAGGGACAATATAAATAATCCTTTTGGCTATTAGCTAATTTAACAGTTATTTTTCGACAATATATTTACCTGGGCACATTTCCTCAAGTGAATGCATGCAAACAATGTCTGATCAGACCTGTCTGAGTACTATATAATTCCCAGTTACAAAAAGATACACAATAAGGACTTTTAGTGTATTTATGAGACTTCAGAAAAGCTTATTCTGGGGTTATTCTGAGGAGAGGTGTAACATGTCCAGTTTAAAATCAATAGTTGCAACCTTTCAAATTGACACTCAATAGCTCTGGAAGATAAACAGGAACTAGTGAAGCACAGCTAATGTGGAGATCAATTCATAATCATGACCTCCTAATATGTGCAGTGGTTCGAGGGACATGGGGGCAGGAAAATAAAATTAGCAATTAAAATTAAAATGAGTAATTTTAGCACCTAAAATGCATGTCCTACTCTTACTGCTCTCCATCTGTAATTATTAGAACCTACAAAGTAGAAGATAAAAAAGCTGTGCTTGCAAGAGGAAAAGACAAGTGAATACACTGAAGACAACATTATTACAGGAAACATATGAGAGGACACGACTGTACATTTTCTAGTGACATCATTATTGTGAACTCACCTCAATTGTGAACTGCTTTCTCTTGAGTTTGAAGGCCAAGTCCTTCGTATCGGGGACCTCACAAGACAGACAGTTCAGACGCGGCAACTGACGAACATGCAGGAGACCTGAACAAACACCGAAGACATTAAAGGGAATCATATCACTACTAAGACATACTGTAGGGATATATTGTTCAGTATAAACTTCAAATGTTTGTTCAAAAGTTTGGGGTTGGTAAGTTTTTAAAAAAAATTTATGTATCTTCTGCTCACTAAGACTGAATTGAGCTGATTGAAAATATATTACAATTTTGAAATATTATTACAATTCAAAATAACGGTTTTCTATTTGAATATATTTTAAAATGTAATTTATTTCTGTGATGTAAAGCTGAATTTTCAGCATCATTACTCCAGTCTTCAGGGTCACATGATCCTTCAGAAATCATTCTAATATACTGATTTGCTGCTCAAGAAACATTTCTTATTAACAATGTTGAAAACAGACATGCTGCTTAATATTTTTGTTGAAACCACAATATATTATTTTCTTTGGTGAACAGAAAATAGAAATCTTTTGTAACATTATAAATGTCTTTACTATAACGTTTGACCTAATTAATGCATCCTTGCTGATTTAAAGTTTTAATTTCTTTCAAAAAAGGAAAACACATTTACAGGTTGTGAGCAACACGTTTTTGTAGGTGCAACTTGTGTGAATGGGTTTCTAACACTGCAACACTATATTTCAAACATACGTTTTAATAGAGCTTTTTTTTTTACTGAAATTGCATTTAAAATCCATTTGTCTCTCAAATCTGAGCATGACATTTTAATGAGCATGATGTTTCTGACTATATTCACAATCTTATGCAGGCTAATAAACATGCTCTCTAGCAAATATTTTTCCCAGGTTTGTTATGCCTATTACCAATTTGAACAGACTCTGGTTTTCATTGTCTGCTTGAGTTTTACTGTGGACACATGTAGCTATCACCTTTCACACTGGCCACTACAGCATTGTATCAACCCTTATTTTATTAGCTGCACCAATGGGCAGAAACCAAAACATACGAGAGAAGAAGTGCAGCAGAGGGAGGGGAGAAATAGGTTGGTGGGAGGGAGAGAAAGCAAGAGAGGTGAGTGGAGGATGGGGGTAAAACAAGGTCAGTCGGCACAGGGGCATGTTGGGAAGAGAGAAAGCTTTTTCGCCCTCTTTCTCGCTTTAATTCCTAGCCCAGTTTTTTTTTTCTCCCAGTTATGCGGCCAGTAGGAATATGACATTAAAAGGAAGCGCTGAAGACCAGGATGAGGGGGGTGAGAGGATGGAAAGAGCATGTGTGTGTGTGTGTGTAAAGGCTCCACTTGTAAAGGGACCCGTGCGCTAGGTTGATTCCGCTCGAGTTGATTCGCTGTGACAGGACTCCCAACATGCTTTGTGCAGTGGACGCACCACAGAAAAGAAAGAGTGGCCTCGTGTACGTCTTCACATTCACTATTGTCTATAAGACCTTATGGCAAAGCATTAATTCATGAAACAAGGTAAAAATCAATACCAAGAGCTAACAATAACTCTCTGAACACCTAATTTTTTTCAAACACAAAAAAAGTAAGGATACATACGTTGCCGAGATGTGCCCATAATCTGGAAAGCATTGCATTATATTTGTGCGCATCTTATCCATTTATAAACATCTTTAAAAGAGATAATTCACATACAACTGAGATAACATTAATATCATAATGTTAACAATGGAGATAACATTAATAACTTCTTATTTCTTTGCAAGCATCTGATAAATCTTAAAAAGAGCTAATTCACATGTAAATGAAATTATTAGCATATGTTGTTAAAAAATCTCAATCAAAAAATCTCTCTTTTAATCGTTTAATCACCACCACAGCGTCTTGTCTCCATTGGCAACACGCACGATTTGTGACGACTGCAAGTGACGTCGCAGGTATCGGAGAGTGCAAGTGGTGATTGCAAGTGACATTGTAATTTAGTTTCTTTTTTCTTGTCTTCACCACCTGGCTACTGTTGTAAAATGTTGAGAGATTCAAACAAAAAGTAATCAATAAATAGAACAAAATAAAAAATAAAAAAGACTGCAAGTGACGTCGCTAGCGGAAGCGCAAGTGTCTGAGAATGCAAGTCTGAGAGTGCAAGTGCAAGCCTGCAGCCAGACCCTTCTCAAAAATCTTACTAACATCTCAAACTTCCTAAAATGAACTATTTACTGAAATCTAAATTATTAATTTGTTCATAAACATCTGAGAAAAACCGCTGAATGTTGTTAATGTTGTAACATCCACCAACAAATGTTTTAGCAAATGTATTGATGAAAAATACACTGAAATAATTGTATTGTTTTGTCAAAGAACTAACTAAACAAAATAAAACTAAATTAATAACATGACCTAACTATTATTTAGCAATATTACAAATAATAAAACAAAATAAACAAGACTTTGACACATGTAACTGCGACCTGAAATTTAAAATAAGTTTAAATAAAAAATTAATTAGCTGAAAAAAAGCAACTGACAGTTTTAAAATACACATTTTAAATAAAACACATACATTAATAAATAAATAAACAAATAAATGAAAAACAAAAACTCATGGAATTGAAATCATTAGCATCTAATTTGTTCATAAACATCTGATAACCTTCTAAATAAAGAAATTATTACATGAACATAATTAAAATGATAAAATAACAAATATTAAAATGACAAAATAATGTAATAAATACATAAAAATAAAACAGAAGACAAGAGAAGAGAAATAAAACAGATTTTAAGAAATGAACGACATTAACACATAAATAACATTATAAAATAACATAAGACATATTAAAATAATGACATCATAAACTATAATAATACATAAATATCTAGAAAAATAAATAAAACTCATTAGCATTTAATTTGTTCATAAACAACTGATAAGCATCTAAATAAATAAATAAATGAATTAATTTGGAATCATCTGAGGTCATTAGTGTTTGTAAACCACACCCCCTTTGGCTATTACGTACACACAGAGCAAATGAGTGCAAGAAAGAAACGGGGCAGGAGAGAGAACTGTAAACAAACTGACCTTTACAGAAAGACGGACACAAAAGAGATGAAAAGATAAAGCATGCAACATGAAGAGATGAAAACAAGGAAGAATATAAAGAGGCAGAATGAGAGGAAAAAGAACAGAACCGAAAGAGCGTGAGCCCCAAAGATTTTCCTCATCTGCAGTCTGGCCACTGAGAGGTTTTAGCCAGTATGAAAATATTGATTCTGCAACTCTGCGGCCCCTGAGGGCTGTGCTGGGTGCTTGTGATGGGGAAGAGGGGATCTGTGTCAGCTGAATCTCCCCCCTGCCTGTCTGCCAAGGAGCACGTCTGATTGAACACGGCCACACTAACACGAGCTGACAGCTAGAGAGAGGTCCACCCTGCCTGCCCCTCTCTACTAATGCACTTTACTGAGCCAGTGTGTGTGTGTGTGTGTGTGTGTGTGTGTGAGAGAGAGAGTCAGAAAGATAGGATGATGCAAAAGGCATGAAAAAGATGAGGGACCAATGAAACATCTTTTAAAAATACATTTTCTGAAGAAAACGTGAGCAGTGTTTGTCTGTGTAAAATGCTCTGCCATGATTCTAGACTGTTGTGGATGGTTGCCAGGGTGTTGCTATGCTGAGCAGTGTTATTTATGTATTATTTATATACTATTATAGTATTATTAACTTTTATTTTCTGTATATATTCAGTTTTCATGTTAGATTAAGCTTTAGTAATTTTGTTACATGCTTTTGACCTTTTTATTTATTTTTTTTAAATATTAGCTTTAATAATATTTAGCTTTAATTTTAGTACTTCAACATAAACTTATTTTACTTAGTTGCCAAGGGAATATTTCTAATTTTTATATTTTTTAAATGTACGTTTTACTGAATATTTAAGTTTGTATATATGTTTAAGTTTCATCTAATATTTATATTCTTTTATATTTATATTTTTATATAATACTTTATATTTAATTTCAGCTTTATTTCAAATAACAAATTTAGTTTTAGTTAACAATTACAGCACTGGTATTTTAGTATCACTGATATACTGATATAGTTTTTGTTAATATTTTGAATTAGATTTTGTTAGTATTTTCTGTTTTCACTTTAGAGAGGAGCGAGTATGAGAAGCATTCACAGAAACAGGCTGTGTGTGCGCTCTTCTGAATTGGGAATAGCCAACATGCATTATAAACTTATTTCAAATGAATCTGTTGGGGAGATAAAATGTGTAAGATAACGTTCACGTACTAACAAAAACATCTAAGAATGTATCGTTTATTCTCCAGTACTGAAAACAGAACCGATAAGGGAGTTTTTGATATGCGCTGTGACGCAGCTCTTGCAAATTACCTTTTTTGTTCGTTGTCTGTCATTTCGAAGCTTAAGTTGCATACGGTTTTCTTTAGTTTTAATTTGCCTAACTATCGATCTGACCCAGTAGACGCCAGTAGCGCTCTGTCTCTCTCCCGCTTTGGATTTAATTTTTTTTTTAATGGTGGGTGTTTACGCAGTTGGCTAGAGCAGTGCTGATTGGGGAGAACCGAGGTGCGCTCCCTCTTGCCCAGGGCAAGAAAGA
>NW_015662579.1:155232-155684 GCF_001515625.1 Sinocyclocheilus rhinocerous | reverse complement strand
ATACTGTATATATATATATATATATATATATATATATATATATATATATTTATTTCCCACCATTGGTGTGTTCAAAAAATTTTAATAAATAAAATAAAATTCTAAATCCGACTGCATAAATTAGATATCAAGTGGTGCACAATGAGTTCTAACTATCGATCTGACCCAGTAGACGCCATAATCCCACTCTGTCTCTCTCCCGTCCTGCGTTCCGATTTTTTTTTTTAATGGTGGGTTTAAATTTACGCAGTTGGCTACAGCAGTGCTGATTGGGGAGAATGGGGGTGCGCTCACTCTTGCCCAGGGCAAGTAAGATTGCAACTCAAAGCTGGCAGTCATGCATATGCTCTGGAACAGAGTAATATCGCATCCACATCGCAGGCTTTGCGATTAGGAAATTGCAACGTCTCAAATCGCGATTTCGATTCGATTTCGAATAATTGCACAGCCCT
>NW_015662579.1:147299-155138 GCF_001515625.1 Sinocyclocheilus rhinocerous | reverse complement strand
GAAGAGAGAGTGGGAACGGATTTGAGAGACAGGAAATACAAGTACAAGAGTGTACAAGTAAATGTAAGAACATCTAGAGCAATGCTGAGAGCATCTCTTGCTAATTAAACCCCTCTTAACGAGCAGCAGGGGTTGCACTGCTTTTGCTGTGAGAACTGAATTAGGTCATCATTATCTCAGAAAAATGGAGCAGGGCATTCCAGAGACTGAATTCACGAGCTTACAGAACTTAAACGACCTCAGTTACCAGCAATTTTAAAAATGTGTCCAATTTACAAACACCACTCTCTATGATGACTGTAATCTTTAGCACTTGATGCACTCTTTGCATTTGAGGGATCATTGAGGTAGTATAATAAAAAAGTTTGAGGTCAAAAAAAGGTGGGCTCTTTGACTTGGGCATTTAACAAACCACCTGTGCATCAAAATGATGTTTTAACGTTTTGGATAAGCTTTTGCATCAATCATGGCATCTAAACAGGTATTATTAGATTATCTTCAGCTGTACTACATAAAGGCACCTCTGTAAACTGCTGCCTTTGGTTGCGTCGTGTAACATTAAATCCATCAGATCAGAGCAGAACATACGTTTGCTGCTCAAATACTGTATATATATATATATATATATATATATATATATATATATATATTTATTTCCCACCATTGGTGTGTTCAAAAAATTTTAATAAATAAAATAAAATTCTAAATCCGACTGCATAAATTAGATATACAAAACTTCGTATTTAGTTAGTAATATTTAGACTTTGTTTTTTTTTTTGCTAGTGTATATGAACTCTTTCATGTATGTTTCTTCTCACCGTGATGGTCTTTGTAAAGTGGGTTGGTCTCCTTCTCCGAGCCTCTGAATGATTCCAGAGCAATGGCTGTGTCACTCAGTCTGATTATTCGTCCCATTACGGCTCTGTTCTGAGAGAGTGAGACAGGAAGAGAGAGTGGGAACGGATTTGAGAGACAGGAAATACAAGTACAAGAGTGTACAAGTAAATGTAAGAACATCTAGAGCAATGCTGAGAGCATCTCTTGCTAATTAAACCCCTCTTAACGAGCAGCAGGGGTTGCACTGCTTTTGCTGTGAGAACTGAATTAGGTCATCATTATCTCAGAAAAATGGAGCAGGGTATTCCAGAGACTGAATTCACGAGCTTACAGAACGTTGCGTCTTGTAACATTAAATCCATCAGATCAGAGCAGAACATACGTTTGCTGCTCAAACACATCGAGTGCTTTGATTCCCTCAAACACATGCTCTCCAAATCTGTCCGTCTCTCTTTCTCTGATCGCACGACTCACGCAGTGTCGCCATACGGCACAAATCTGGATGAACGTAGGCATAAAGCCACATCAACTCAGAGAAAGATCCAAAGATCAAAGAAAAGACGTCTCGCCCATTAATGCTTTCATTCCAAAAATATCTGGTGTAAAAATGTCTTCAAGAAATTTAAAGCATTTCAAATATGCCTTTCAGCTCATCAAGTTTTTGTGTCACACATGAATTATACAAGTTTACATTTCACACTTTGAAATGGCCTGTTTTGGTCTGCCAGTTATGATTTTAACAGGAACCCGCTTAAAATGTGGTAAAATCATGGTAAACGGAGATAAAAGTATGACTGAATGGGCCAAAATAGTCAATAAACACATAATGGCTTGGAAAACAAGTCATGAAAACCTGTGACCTTGACCTTATAGATATGAAGCTCATGCTCAGGGGTAAAACTGAACAAACACAAATCAACAACTGCAAAGACACTCAGGCCAATATAGATGAGAAAATAAACCAGTTTAAAGTATTAAAGAGCAAAAATGCACAAACACACATTAAAATCTGTTGAGAGTGCCTCCTTCTGGCAAAAACAAATACAGAGTCTCTTCAAAAAGGAGGGAGCACTCCAAAGAAAGACAGAAAGATAAGGCTGTTGTGAAAAATTAATCTCTACGCCACTCGTTAATATTTCATATACGCTCCTTCTCTGTAGCAGCTGACGAGGCCTAATGCAGTTTTCATGCATCCGTGTCCTTTCTTTTTTCTTTCCTCCTTTCTCTTTTCCTCCCTTCCTCTCATCTACAGCGGACTTTGAGAGCATGCGTGTTCGTGTAAGCAGCCGTGACCCTTTTCCCAAATCTAGCATCAAAAATGTAACCCAAGCAACTGTGTTAGTGACAGTCACTGTTAACTCAACACCATCACACCAATGCAAGTAAACAAAACAACAACAAATGCCACTACAACAGATGAGCCAACATATTGAAGGTTCAAGTCCAGGATGGTGTTTAATAAAACGGACAGGTTAACAAAATTAGTCGAAAAGAAAGTTTTAAATCTACTGCTTGTGTTATTTATAATTCATAATTACACTAGGAATCACTATGTGTAGTTGAATTGGTTAAATTGCTTGAGTTTTTGGCCATTGTAAGAAATACTGCAAATGCATTAATTAATTAATTTAAAAAGATGGATATAAGAAACAATACTTCTGTGAATTAAAAATGAAATCTTTGATTTAGCTACATTCTTAAAATATATTTAAAAAAATGCATATGCAAAGTAAAATGTATAAATAATGTAAATTTCCCAATGGCAAATCATGTTAAGCTCATTTAAATATAAATATAAATATTTATAAAAATATAAATAAATATTACAGGTGCATGGCAAAAAATTTAAAGAAATGTATCTAGAAATTGCTTATGTATCATGCAGTCCATTATTACATTTCGTTTCACTTTGATAAATAAATAAATAAATAAATGGATATATGAATGAATGAATGAATGAATGAATGAATTAATATTTTCACAAATTGAATTAAAGAGCATTTTATATTAATCTTTTAAACAAGGGCTTATTTTAATGATACACAAGTAGATCAAGTTTCTGAATATATATTCATATATATTTTACATAATTTGTTACTCAGTTTAATATAAAATGTTTTTAAGAACAATTGCACAAATTTGTTTCATGAATGAGGCCTAATATATGCGCGCGCATCTATCTATCTATCTATCTATCTATCTATCGACTTTAATATGGCAAAGGTGTTAAAATATGTTTATTCTACATGAATACGTCTTGTTGGTGGCTGGAAGATTAAAGTAGGACATAAAATATTTAGTAAAGAACCCACAGTGAATGTGTAAAATTTTGTGAACAATGAGTCTTTGCTTTCTGCCAATTTGGACACAGATTGTATGCAGTCCTACTAATTGAACAGCTCTACAAGTCACATCGAAATGCTAACTTTAGCCATGATAACTGTTCAGCTCTTCCTTAAACGTCTCTGAAGCTGTCATTCCTCAGACTGATAGACGGGGTCTCCAGGGTCCTGACCCGATAGCGGCTGTGCCTGTAGGTGTGTGTGGTAGTGGACTATGGCTATTTGAGCAGAGATTGATTAAAGTTTCAGATGGACTGTGGCTTTAATCTCGTCAGAGGAGGCTTTCAATGCCCGGCCCTTTCCTGTCGACATTAAAAATACATGACACGACTTTTCATTACAAGTCACATCTGATGGACTTCAGATGAGGTGCTAATGCAGATAATGGAAGATGAACACAACAGCTGTAAAAGTTGACCCCGAGTTTAGTAGTGTAAGCTAAAATCTTGATCCCTCAAACAGTATGCTAGTAATATTACTGTACATTAAAAACATCTCTTCAAGCTCTAAACCTCTAGAAGCAGAAGTACATTTTTGAGGTTTACACTGAAGTGTAACTTTCATTACAAAAAACTCACAAACAATACATTCAGGTATCAAAACCTTTTTCAAATGAGAAAATGTTTTTTACTGAAACTTGACAGTTGACTCATCTTACCCCACTCTCTACCTGCACAAACATAAGTTTTAATATATATATATATATATATACACATATACACACACACACACACACACACACACATACATATATATTTTATATATGCAAAAGTTAAAAAAATTCTTTTTAATCTCTTATGCTCACCAAGATTGCATTTATTTGATCAAAATACAGTAAAAACAGTAATAATGTGAAATATTTAAAATAACTGTTTTCATGTGCAATATATTTCAAATTTATTCATTTGATTGCAAAGCTTGAATTTTCAGCATCCATTACTCTGGTCTTTAGTGTCACATGATCTTTCATTCTAATATGCTGATTTGTTTGAAATATAAATATTTAGTAACATTATAAATGTATTTATAGTCACTTTTGATCAATTTAACGCATCCTTGCTGAATAAAAGTATTATTTCCTTTCAAAAAGAAAAAAAATCCTACTGAAACCAAATGGTAGTGTGTATATATATTAGACAACAAAATCTGTTTGTTACTAGGTTAAGACCTCACTGCCTCAAAACATACTGTACTTACTGATAGGTCTACTAGTTTACATCACATCCAATCCACAAAACTACTTTTAAACCAACATTTACTCCATCACCTCCACCGCAGAAAACCGCTGTGTGCCCCCAGCCTCCCTGAGAGGGGTTTTAGCACTTTGTCTCCAAACGGACAAAGAACAGTGAGATCTTGTCTTTTGAAGCGCTCTTAGCACAGCGGCTGTGGCCTGACTCTCGTTGGCTAATGGAGGCACAAAGAAAAGGGCCTCTCAGGAACCGAGAGACGCTGAAAGAGAGAAGCGCCCAGAAAGACTCGAGACTGACCATTGGCTGGCTGAATGCAAAGTTGAGGGCCTCAGACAAAGAATGTGGGTTCACACGCCAATGAAGATGCTCCTCTGAAGGCCAAACATACATGTACTCAAACAGATACACACACAGGCCCCTGAACCCCAGCCAAGCGGAACCTCATTCACACAACGGAGGGGGGTCGACTCTTTGACTCCAGCTCATGGGGTGGTTATGGTCTGCCAGGGTCGACAAACTTATGGTGACCTCAATGCTGGTCCATGTGACTGACAGTCAAGTTAAAAAAAATCTAAAAAGGCTGTTCTGTGGGATTAGTTCTGGAAGTCAATGGTGGAAAAGTCTAGCATTCATGATGATGCCATAAAAATTTAAAAGTTTGGAATGATAGCAAAAACACAAAACCACAACAGATACCTTTTTTGAAGAGTGGCTGTGCAAGACCTGTCACCAAAATAGTGTTGTGAGTGTTACGAGGGTGTTGCTAGAACAACCCTAAGTCTCTATAATGTCATTGTGCCTCAATATTGTGTGCTCTTTCTTCAATATAAGTCTATGGAATTTTGCAGGTTTGATCATCAAAAATGTTGAATCTTATTGATAGATTGAAAGATTGAGCTCAACTGTCCTTAACAAGCAGCATGATTTAAACTATCATTTGCATCCCTATCATCCCTAGTTTAATACTTAGGGTTAAGATGTTAACATCCCTAAACCTCAGTATGAGAAATAGCCCTGGCAAACACCACAGATAAAAACTGGAGGGGACAAAATGCACTGCAATACAGTAGCTGAAGAAAAATATGTATGCAAATAAATGCAAGAAAGACACCCAATTACAGTTCAGTACACAAATATTACAATGACGTCATCACTGTTGGTTAGATTTTGAATGACAAAACAAATACAACAATAGAATGATAGACCGATAGGTAGAACGATAGCTAGAACGATATAGATAGATAGATAGATAGATAGATGATAGATGATAGATGATAGATAGATAGATAGATAGATAGATAATACATCCTTGCTGAATCAAAGCATTAAGGTAGTGTGACTTAACGGTGACTCCAAACATCATATAAAAAGGATTTATATGAACACACTGAGAAACTGTGATTAATCATACCTGTATGAGGTGGGAGGGTACGGTCACCATAGCGACTGAGAGTGAAGTGCGTAAAAGGCCTCGGAGGGCGTAGAGAAATGTGGTGAGGGCGTGGCAGTGGGCGGGGTTATCCTTACAGCACACATCATCCCCCCAGAGCACTGACCCCAGAGAATGAAGACCCAGCCGCAGGACATTCCGAACCTTAGACTACAGAAGTGCAAAAAAAAGAGAAACACAAAAAATTGAAAAATTTAATTTCAAACACTGCATTCTTTTCGAGACAATCTGGATATGTACAATTTATGTGAACAAATCCACATCTGGCTTGTGTAATGAATATTTCATTAAAGCAATGTAGAGTAACTTTAGTGTTCAAAAATGCATGAATGAATATCTTAACAGTATTTTAATAAGTGCACCTTCATTTAAAAGAGAAACAAGGAAAAACCTGTGGTGTTGCATTAAACTTAATAAAACTTATTTACAGTAACATGTCAATGATGCGTAAATTTTTCACTACAGTTTTTAGAACTCTATAAGTAGCAATTCTGCAGCAAAATAAGAATTTTGTAAACAAGTGAAACATTGTATGACCTATATGTAAATTTACACGAAATAGAAGAGTTTGCAATGTAGCAAAAACAGTTTTTGGTAAAATGCTGTATCAGAATCAAATTAATCTTTATTGTTGTCATTATATTCTGCATTATTTGTCTTTCCGTCTGCTGTGCATTAAAATAAACACGTAACAAATTTGATACTTTGTGATACTTTGCACTGCAAAGACAGCTATGGATTGATTAACGCCTTACCACTACAAGCACGCACAAATCAGGCAACCAACTTGACTTAATTTACACACGCAATTGTATTGCAGACAACATTTTGGTAGAACCCCTACATATCTCTGACCATTTCTTAATTACATTTAAACTACATTTTGCTACCTGTGTGCCACCACCCTCTATACCGGTTACTTTTAGATGAAACCTACGCTCCCTTTCACCCTCCCATCTTTCCTCTGTAGTATCCTCCACTCTCCCCTCACCTACCCATTTCTCACCTCTGGATGTGAATGCAGCAACTGAGACTTTATGCTCTACTTTAACCTCATCTAGACGATATTTGTCCTCTCTCCTCCAGGCCAGCACGGGCTGCCCCTTCTAACCCCTGGTTATCCGATGTTCTTTGTGAGCATCGGACCAAACTCAGGGCAGCAGAGAGAAAATGGCGCAAATCAAAAGATCCGTCAGACCTGAGTATGTATCAGTCTTTGCTTTCATCTTTCTCTGCTGAAGTCCATACTGCCAAAACTTCATATTTCCACAACAAGATCAACAGCGTCCAGACACATGTAATCTCTTCAAAACATTTAATTCTCTCCTCTGTCCCCCTCCATCACCTCCCACCACTTCTATAACAGCTGATAATTTCGCCACATTCTTCACAGACAAATCTAGAAGAATCAGTAGTAAATTCTCAGCCCCACACACACAGGACCTCAAACCACATCCACAGTTAAAACTCCCATCTTCTCCTTCTGTCCCCTCACTGAGGCAGAAGTATCAAAACTCATCTCCAGCCATCCTACAACATGCCCTCTAGACCCAATCCCCTCACACCTTCTCTTTCCCCACAGAGGGCCCAAACACAATTGCTTCAGTTTTACTCGCATTAAGGTGTAGAAAATTTGAGGACATCCAGGATCTTATGTCATTTAGACAGGCAAGCAAGGTTTCTAAGCCTTTCTTGTCAGTGTGCTTAAAAGGCAGATAAATTTGAGTGTCATCTGCATACAAGTGAAAAGATACTCCATGCCTTCTAAAAATAGAACCTAGAGGTAACATATATAATGAAAACAGAGTTGGAGACAAAATGGATCCTTGAGGAACACCACAGGTAAGAGGAGCTATGGATGAGACAGAGCCTCCAATGCCAACTGAAAAGGTCCTGTCAGTAAGAAAAGATTTAAACCAACTGAGGGCACTTCCACGGATGCCCACATAATGTTCAAGACGTGACAATAGAATGGCATGATCAACAGTATCAAATGCTGCACTAAAGTCTAATAGCA
>NW_015662579.1:144003-146796 GCF_001515625.1 Sinocyclocheilus rhinocerous | reverse complement strand
GTTTTTATCAGCTGTTTGAACTCCCATTCTGACGGCGCCCATTCACTGCAGAGGATCCATTGGTGATGTAATGCTTAATTTCTCCAAATTTGTTCAGATGAAGAAACAAACTCATCTATATCTTGGATGGCCTGAGGGAAAGTCAATTTTCAGCTAATTTTAATTTTAAGGTGAACTATAACTGTACTCAATTGTCTTGTGCTTATTGCAGTAATGAAAGTACACTTAAATTACAAGCAACACCTACACAAGCAATTTACTCAATCAATCAATTAGAGACTCTCAACAGGACATGATTAGCCATTGTACAATTTCACATTTATACTCTCTCCATAATGAGAGAGAGAGAATGGTGAAAAGCAAACAAAACAGTGCCCAAATAGTATGTCATACATAAGTGTGCAATGACTTGTGTAACTAAGTCAGTAGTGGAATCCTGTCTGTAGTGAAAAGCCTTTTGTCTGTTGGAGTGAGGGTTATGTACCTCTCAAACAACTTGAATCAATGAAACAAACGGCCCAGCCAAGACCACTCAACAGCACGGTCAAACGGAACACGGTGGTCAAAAATGATTGGACAACATCTTCCAATCAGGACAGTTGCCTGACATGACCACAATGTGGCTGTCAACCTAAGAGCCAAAATGTCTGCTTCCAACAAGTGCCAGGAAATTCTTGGCACGTTGTCCGCCAACATCAGCCAAGCTAAGGGGCCATGGGTGAGAGATGTGCCCTCTGCAGTGTACAAAGTCTGACAGAGAATTGAACCTTATTCACAAACCATCAAAGAGCCGATTCTGAACCTGCTTAATAAAGACTGAGAGGACACCTCAGACCAGAACAACTAGAAAACTGGCAACTGGTGTGACGGCAATACAAGTTTCAGATGTCCCAGAAAAGCAGGACAATTTCATATTTGCATATTTATGAAGATGTGAAAGGTAGAAGCTCTTTTCAGCACTTTCAGTTTAGACCTAATAGTTTTCTAGTCTTTAGTAAACCTCTCCATAAAAATACACATTTTGGATAAGCTGTGGACTTGCAAACACAACAAATTAACTACTGTAGCAGTCAAATTAATTTACCATAAATTAAAAAAAACTAAATTCTGATAATTACACCTAATAAAGCTACTTTCAGATCATAATGTAAAAATATTACATTTCTGTTAAATTTATATGAATATAAATATTTCTGATTTCAGATTTTTTGTTGAATAATATTTCTATGATTTTAAAAAGTTTTACAAATAGAGGAAAAGATAAAAAATAATTCTGGTATCGGCGTAACCTTTTTATACTCTTAAAAATGAGGAAAATGCAATTGAAAATACATAACATGTTTAAAGCTGTTATAATCTTTTAAAACAGGGGCTAGAAAAGTTCCCCCAATGCAATTTTTCTTTGATATTATTGTACACATGGCTTCATTTAGTATCTTTGTACTGTGAATACCCGATTAACCTGCTTATATCTTTGAAATAGAGAAAAGGAAGCTAGATAGCTTACTTAAACCAGCTGAAAATAGCTGTGGTGTTGAATTGTCTACCGCCTGGTTGTTCTCCTCACATCAGCCTTCGTCCACTGACAATAAACAGTAAAGTTAACACCCTCTACACCGTCCAGCAATCACAAGCATCTTAAGTTAAATAAACCTTATTGTTTGACTGTGTTTCCAAAGCTTCTTGAGGGTTGAGCTTGACATTTCCACAAAGAGGGTGTTCCTGACTCACCGGCTTCCTCTTTCCTTTCGGCCACACTCTGGCTTTTTACTGCTCACACTCTTTTCCCCGTTATGTGTGCATGAGAAAAATGATATGCTTTTAACAATTTCTAATGGTAACATGAACATACAATAAAAAGGAGAAATAAAAAAGAGAAAAAAATCTCAAACTAGCAGTAATGAAAACAAAAATGAAAAATAATAAAATATAAGAAAAGAAAAAAAGAAAATAATAAAAATAAAAGAAAAAGCTTCATTAATGATTTTACCAAACCTACCATGACCAGCAATGTTACTGCATTTTATTCAGACTTTATAGGTCATTGCAGTCACAGCTAGAATTGAGTCACCAATCTGACAAACGTTTTAGTCAGTCTCACTGTTGCCCTGTTTGCTCTCATTCTGAGCATTCTTGCCTTTGTGCCTATGTTCTCTCAACCTCATCACATTCCACGACCTCTGCCAACAGAACGGCACTGTTTGATGATGTAAGCGCTGAATCTGTCGGTTGACTGACAGGGGATCGAGGACTTCCAGGGTGAGGAGCCCGAGGTGTCCATCAGTGCCACGGATTACAAGAAAAACACTAAAGCGCAACGATCAACAAGAAAGAGCTAACGCAAACTAGACTTAAGCTACTGATCAGAATAAGATTTAATTTGGGAACTTGATTCCATCAAACTTTAAACTATAGTTTAAACAGTTAAACAACATTGGAATCGCTTGAACTTGAAATAAAGTTTTGCTTTCAACATATTTTTATTTTCCAACATTATTCAAAATTATTCTAAAGGTTTATTCAATTGTATATGCCAACCTGGTCTCACGGCAAAAACGTACCCGGGGGCACATTTTCGCGAGACGCGAAATACGTACCAATAAGTACATATCACTGCAGTTTCCAAAAGAAATGAACACTAGAGGCAGTAAAACTCCTTTTCACACACATTTACAGAGTTTCGATTAATAAAGCGTAATTTTCGCACAATTACTTGAAGAATATCATGTTATGACTTCAAAACAATTTTAACATGCTGGGAGATTTGAAAACTGATGCTTTTGAACGTTAGCA
>NW_015662579.1:115318-136662 GCF_001515625.1 Sinocyclocheilus rhinocerous | reverse complement strand
TTCAGATGAAGAAACAAACTCATCTATATCTTGGATGCCCTGAGGGCGAGTACATTTTCAGCTAATTTTAATTTTTAGGTGAACTATTTCTTTAACTGTTTGTCTGTGCTTGTTGTATTAATGAAAGTACACTTAAATCACAAACAACACTTAATCAAGCAATTTACTTAATCAATCAATTAGAGACTCTCAACAGGACATGATTAGCCATTGTACAATTTCACATTTATACTCTCTCCATAATGAGAGAGAGAGAATGGTGAAAAGCAAACAAAACAGTGCCCAAATAGTATGTCATACATAAGTGTGCAATGACTTGTGTAACTAAGT
The DNA here is from genome assembly GCF_001515625.1 of Sinocyclocheilus rhinocerous. Taxonomy (NCBI): domain Eukaryota; kingdom Metazoa; phylum Chordata; class Actinopteri; order Cypriniformes; family Cyprinidae; genus Sinocyclocheilus; species Sinocyclocheilus rhinocerous. The sequence continues at coordinate 136,332 of NW_015662579.1, read as the reverse complement.
CAGTAGTGGAATCCTGTCTGTAGTGAAAAGCCTTTTGTCTGTTGGAGTGAGGGTTATGTACCTCTCAAACAACTTGAATCAATGAAACAAACGGCCCAGCCAAGACCACTCAACAGCACGGTCAAACGGAACACGGTGGTCAAAAATGATTGGACAACATCTTCCAATCAGGACAGTTGCCTGACATGACCACAATGTGGCTGTCAACCTAAGAGCCAAAATGTCTGCTTCCAACAAGTGCCAGGAAATTCTTGGCACGTTGTCCGCCAACATCAGCCAAGCTAAGGGGCCATGGGTGAGAGATGTGCCCTCTGCAGTGTACAAAGTCTGACAGAGAATTGAACCTTATTCACAAACCATCAAAGAGCCGATTCTGAACCTGCTTAATAAAGACTGAGAGGACACCTCAGACCAGAACAACTAGAAAACTGGCAACTGGTGTGACGGCAATACAAGTTTCAGATGTCCCAGAAAAGCAGGACAATTTCATATTTGCATATTTATGAAGATGTGAAAGGTAGAAGCTCTTTTCAGCACTTTCAGTTTAGACCTAATAGTTTTCTAGTCTTTAGTAAACCTCTCCATAAAAATACACATTTTGGATAAGCTGTGGACTTGCAAACACAACAAATTAACTACTGTAGCAGTCAAATTAATTTACCATAAATAAATAAAAAATAAATTCTGATAATTACACCTAATAAAGCTACTTTCAGATCATAATGTAAAAATATTACATTTCTGTTAAATTTATATGAATATAAATATTTCTGATTTCAGATTTTTTTGTTGAATAATATTTCTATGATTTTATAGTTTTACAAATAAAGGAAAAGATAAAAAATAATTCTGGTATAGGCATAACCTTTTTATACTCTTAAAAATGAGGAAAATGCAATTGAAAATACATAACATGTTTAAAGCTGTTATAATCTTTTAAAACAGGGGCTAGAAAAGTTCCCCCAATGCAATTTTTCTTTGATATTATTGTACACATGGCTTCATTTAGTATCTTTGTACTGTGAATACCCGATTAACCTGCTTATATCTTTGAAATAGAGAAAAGGAAGCTAGATAGCTTACTTAAACCAGCTGAAAATAGCTGTGGTGTTGAATTGTCTACCGCCTGGTTGTTCTCCTCACATCAGCCTTCGTCCACTGACAATAAACAGTAAAGTTAACACCCTCTACACCGTCCAGCAATCACAAGCATCTTAAGTTAAATAAACCTTATTGTTTGACTGTGTTTCCAAAGCTTCTTGAGGGTTGAGCTTGACATTTCCACAAAGAGGGTGTTCCTGACTCACCGGCTTCCTCTTTCCTTTCGGCCACACTCTGGCTTTTTACTGCTCACACTCTTTTCCCCGTTATGTGTGCATGAGAAAAATGATATGCTTTTAACAATTTCTAATGGTAACATGAACATACAATAAAAAGGAGAAATAAAAAAGAGAAAAAAATCTCAAACTAGCAGTAATGAAAACAAAAATGAAAAATAATAAAATATAAGAAAAGAAAAAAAGAAAATAATAAAAATAAAAGAAAAAGCTTCATTAATGATTTTACCAAACCTACCATGACCAGCAATGTTACTGCATTTTATTCAGACTTTATAGGTCATTGCAGTCACAGCTAGAATTGAGTCACCAATCTGACAAACGTTTTAGTCAGTCTCACTGTTGCCCTGTTTGCTCTCATTCTGAGCATTCTTGCCTTTGTGCCCATGTTCTCTCAACCTCATCACATTCCACGACCTCTGCCAACAGAACGGCACTGTTTGATGATGTAAGCGCTGAATCTGTCGGTTGACTGACAGGGGATCGAGGACTTCCAGGGTGAGGAGCCCGAGGTGTCCATCAGTGCCACGGATTACAAGAAAAACACTAAAGCGCAACGATCAACAAGAAAGAGCTAACGCAAACTAGACTTAAGCTACTGATCAGAATAAGATTTAATTTGGGAACTTGATTCCATCAAACTTTAAACTATAGTTTAAACAGTTAAACATCGCTTGAATCGCTTGAACTTGAAATAAAGTTTTGCTTTCAACATATTTTTATTTTCCAACATTATTCATAAAGGTTTAGTTTCCAAAAGAAATGAACACTAGAGGCAGTAAAACTCCGACACCTTTTAAATTATTTTCACACAGAGTATGATTTACAGAGTTTCGATTAATAAAGCGTAATTTTCGCACAATTACTTGAAGAATATCATGTTATGACTTCAAAACAATTTTAATATGCTGGGAGATTTGAAAACTGATGCTTTTGAACGTTAGCATCGCACATATCCAGCTTCATATCAGTGGGTTTTCATCGAGGGTAGGTTTGTTCGGTAGCTGACGGAGTACGGAGACGTACTTGAGAGGCTAGGAGCTCCGGTTCGAATCCCGTGAAACTACGGTTCGATAAAACAGTTCAAAGCTGCATATAAATAAGTTCAAATGACACGGTTGCATCAACAAATGCGTTTTTATATCAGTTTTGCATTTGTTAACACTATCGGGTAGGTTTAGGGTTGGGTTTGGTGTAGGGCATATTCCCAACACTATAGAGCATTAACTTTTAGGGACAGTCCCCGGATATTTGAATTCTGAACCGCCGCAATACGTACCTGAAGCAACGTAATAAAAACACAGCAATACGTACCTATATCAATGTAATAGAAACGTGCCAGGGTTCACGTATTGAACCCGTGTTTTAGCGCCACTCAGTGGATATTTCTCTTTGAAACTGCGGCGAAACGTGCAGTAAGGTACGTAAAAACGGTGTTGCAGAAAAGCACACAGAGGTACGTATTTTTATGAGACTGGGTTGGTATATGCTGTCAAATGTGGTTTGTGACATATATTGTGAAATATATCTCAAAAGATTTTGTGTCAGTGACGGGACTATGCTAAAATTAGAATATTCAAATAAGAAAACTTTAGCAAGTAACTATAAAACTTACTGGCCTCATGGGGAGCAAAAAAAAAAAAAAAGGAGCATTATTTGACATGCATGGATGTATATGGAGACTTTGTTGAAAAGCTGAATGTAGATGATAGGTAAGACACAGCGCAGTGAAATATTTGATACAATTTTAAACATTTATTTAAGGCCCATTCACACTGTGAATGATAACCATAAAGTTTTAGAAATCATTCATTCTTTAGAATTTATTGTTTTTTTGTCCTTGGTGTGTTTGTTTCATCATCAGAAAACATTTGAAGAAATGTAATGTTGATTATTGTGATGTTTTATCAGCTGTTTGGACTCTCATTCTGATGGTACCCATTCACTGCAAAGGATCCATTAGTGAGCAAGTGATTTAATCCTAAATTTCTTGCAATAAGACTGAAACTGAAAGTAAAAACTTTTTTTTTGGAAGTCTTTTTCTTTCTTTTTTTTATTAAAGATTTATTTTTGGCATGTTTGCCTTTATTATGATAGGACAGATCAGAGCTGACAGGAAGTACTGGAAATCTTTTTCATGTAATGTAACAAAACTGTACACGACATGGGTTTCCTGTCTTTAAACTAGACAGTGTTCTGTTCTGAACTAGAACCCCACTTAACAATTTTATTTAGGATTATTTAATTTATTTCGTTTTAAAGGAGACATATTATGTCCCTTTTTACAATATGTAATATAAGTATCTGGTGTCCCCAGAATGCGTCTGTGAAGTTTCAGCTCTGTGCTCATCTGTGCAGCCAAGGACAGAACAGTTAGCGTGTTTTGCTCAAACTTTCACCATGGCATTGGAGCTGGTACACCATTGTCGCTTGCGAAATCAAATGACGGTGCCATGGGTGGAAACGTACAGATTAAGGGGCGGTAATATTATAATGAGATCCCTTTGCCACGTCACCAAGGGAGCGAAATCAGACGCGCTCGTTTTTTCAGATGTTTGCAGAAAAAGGCTTACCAAAACAAAGTTACTGGGTTAATCTTTTTCAAATTTCCTTGGTTGGTAGATGCACTGGGGACCTGATTATAGCACTTAAAACCTGGAAAAGTCAGATTTTCATGATATGTCACCTTTAATACCATTTCCTATACAAGTAGAATTTAGCACAACAAGCAATTTCTATTTTTTTTTTTTATTAATTGCTTGTTGGGTTGACATAAGCCTACGGTGTAACTAAAATATGTGTAAACACAAAATAAATCTCTGAAATATAAAATAAAATAATAAAGGTGGTTTTAAAGACAGCGATTTGAGATTGAGTATAACTTCGCTAACTATATTTAATAAACTTATAGGCCTGCTTACTAAGCCGACACAAAATTTGGTCAGGAGACCATGTATGTCGTTCACCACATGAGATAAACCACATTAGGGCCACATAAAGTTGGAAACTGATTAAAAATAGCGAGTGTATCCTCAAGCGGCCCGGTCCCAAGAGCGGCTCAGCAGATGCAGTGCTGATGTGGAAGTCAAGACAGGGGCTATCATGGGGCCGTTTCTGAGAGGGGCCCCCAGAGGGGCCGAGCTCCCCTGCTTCTCAGTAGGAGCTAATGAATATGAACAGACAGAGGGCATATTGCCCAGTGTCTGTCTTGGCCTGTTTACCACAAAACTAATAGGACTCAGCTTTAAGGAAGAGGAACCCAAGGGAACCCATCTCCCTCCTGAGAGCGATTCAAGCACAACATGGAGAAACTGACAACTGAGGATGAGACGAGAAAAAGAGGAATAAAGTTGGAAAGGAAAATAAAAAAATAAAGCCTTTATATCTGAAGCTCTTTTCCATTTCCTAATTATCACAAGCTTTGAAAGCCACACTACAAAGGAAGTGAAAGCACAGACAAAATCAGGCAACAATTAGCCAAGCGAGACCAATCAATGAAACAACAAATTAAAGGTCTTGTAACAACACTGCCTGCGGCAAAACGCTTTCATTGTTCCAGAGGTGTTAATGACAAGCGTGTCTGTTAACTGTGCATTTTATTATAGCCTTTTTGGTCAATTTAAAGGGATAGATCACCCAAAAATTATAAATGTGCCATTTATTCACATTCATGTAGATAAGTATAATAAAAGTAGTCATTTTGACTCATACCCATATATTCCATGTCTTCTGAAGCCATATGACTGAAATTTAAGTGACTGTTCATTGAAAACCTTGCTTGAAATTTGTGGTCACCATTCACTTTAATTATACTGAAATAAGGCATTCTGGTACGATTGACTCCTTTTTTGTTCTACAAAAGAAAGAAAATTTCATGGATTTTGAAAGACATGAGAGAGTGAGTACAGGATTTTCATTTTCTGGGTACTATTTCTTTAAAGTTATCGCTGCTGAAAAAAGTTGATTATGATTATCAGGGCAGAGAAACAGAGTAATAAATGGCTAAACAAATGACAACCAACCTGTGGTGTGGATCCGTCAAACCCTTCTTTCCGGATGACCGTCTGGATAGACTTCAGGAGAGCATGATAGGGTACTGGTAACGGACTGAAAGAACATGACAAGAATAAAATATACTTATTTTGAACATTTTCAGCACGAACATTTTCAACATTAATAATAATAAGAAATGTTTCTTGAGCAGCAAATCATCATATAAGAATGATTTCTGAAGGATCATGTGACACTGAAGACTGGAATAATGCCTGGTGAAAATTAAGAATTACATCACAGGAATAAATAGCATTTTAAATTATATTGAAACAGAAAACAGTTATTTAAAGTTGTAATATTTCACAATATACTGTTTTACTATATTGTTGATCAAATAAATGCAGCTTTGGTAAACATAAAAATTCTAAATTTGTACTAACCCTAAACCCTGAATATTCCTGTAATTATTGTAATAAAATAAATGCAACCTTTGAGAGCATAAGTGTCTTTCAAAAATAAAATAAAAATTGTACAGACCCCAATCTTTCAAAGAGTAACGTAAGTGTAAAACGTAGTCACATTTAACATTTCTTTCTTTTATCAGATGCTTTAATCTAAAGTAAAAAGTGTGGAATTGTGCAATTAATCATACCGATGTGTCAAGAGACTTAAAATTGTAAGAGAAGTTTCAAAGTTGACTTAGAACAAATGTGCAAACAAATGATAGCTTTAAACCATGTTTATTATTTATTTTTTTATGCAAAGGTTCAGTTTCAGGAAAATGCTTGAATGTGGACTATTATGATCATGGCTTCATACCAGGTCAGTAAGTGTAAAACGTAGTCACATTTAACATTTCTTTCTTTTATCAGATGCTTTAATCTAAAGTAAAAAGTGTGGAATTGTGCAATTAATCATACCGATGTGTCAAGAGACTTAAAATTGTAAGAGAAGTTTCAAAGTTGACTTAGAACAAATGTGCAAACAAATGATCGCCTCTAAACCATGTTTATTATTTATTTTTTTATGCAAAGGTTCAGTTTCAGGAAAATGCTTGAATGTGGACTATTATGATCATGGCTTCATACCAGGTCAAAAGCTGATGATACCTGTGTACACTTCAATTAAAACCACTAATTGTTGCGGCATATGCTGCCGTCATAAAGTGGGATTTGCTTTGACATCACAAAAGCCTGTTGACATCGGCAGTAACCCTGGCAACCTAGCAGTGCATGTAGACGCAAGGAAATACATCACTAATTAAATCAAATGAAATGAAATGAAATTAATTAAAACACTTTGGCACCTCTGTCAGCTCCGGGCGCTCCCCCTGAGGCCTGCGGTGAGTCTGAGTGTGCTGAAACAGAGCGCTGTGTTAACGGGACAGTGCTTCTGATCCCAGTGACACAGCGCTTCTATGTTAAATCAGGGGTAAGATGTGCAACTCATAGCAAGGGAGGTCAAAGCACTTGACCTGCTCTGTGTTGCACATTTTGTCTTTACTCAAATATGTTTCTTGCTTTCTTTCTCCCTAAAATCTGAGAATTTTATACAGTGTCCTAAAACATATTTAGACCCTAAAACTGCATTAGATAACAAAATACCACATGGCATTTATCTTACGGAAGGTTGGCACAAGCACACATTTCAAGTGTAATATTATGTTACAAAATGAAGAATACTAAGTTTAACATTATTCAACAACAGAAACACATTCAAAAATTTGGGGTCAGTAAGGTTTTTTTTTCTCATTCCGTAAGACGCATTCAATTGGGGAAAAGTGACAAATCTTTTGTAACATCTTGAAAGTCTTTACTATTTCAAATAAATGCTGTTCTTTTGAACTTTTAATTCATCAAAGAATCCTGACAAAAAGTGTATCACAGTTTCCACAAAAACATTAAGCAGCACAACTGTTTTCAACATTGATAAGATATTTTTCTTGAGCAGTAAATGAGCATATTGAATGATTTCTGAAGGATCATGTGACACTAAAGAATGGAGTAATGATGCTGAAAATTCAACTTTGCATCACATGAATAAATTAGATTTTAAAATATATTCAGATATAAAACACTTACTTAAAATTGCAATAATATTTCATAATATTACTGCTTTTACTGCATTTTTTTTAACCAAATAAATGCAGCCATGGTGAGCAATAAGAGACTTGAAATGCAATGGCATTCAGACATTCTGAAGACTCCTATTACTATTCAGAGCAAGTGCATTTTTGTTTGAAATATAATGATGACGATCAAGCAGCCTGTTGAGATTAAACTACTAGACTGAGATTTATGTCTTTGCTCATTTAAAGATATATATCACACCTCAGGGGTTTTGTAAAGTCTTTCATTCTGTCACTTCAGTCATTCATTTCAGTCTTTCCCTCTCATTCTGGCTCACAACATGTTGCAATGACCACACTGTGCCACTCTGCATGCAGCTACGACAGCCATCAATTACTCAAAGATTGAGAACTGAATTTAAATCTTGACAAACAGCAACATCCAGGCCTGACACATACTTTTAGTTGTGTTCAAAAGGACTAGCTGAATTTTTCTGATTCTAGCTGAAATAATGGGATTATAACTTTTATGACACAGGTTTTATGACACAGTCACATGTCAAACGCACATAATGATTAAGTCTCAAAATTAAAATTTTCTGTGGTAATCATTATGAACAAATAGTGTCGATAGAACTGATTATGAATCTTCCATCTGATTATGAATCTTCCATCTGTGCATATTCACATAGTGTTCAAACGTTTGGGGTCGGTAAGACTTTTGAAATGACTTTTATGGTTTTGAAAGAAGTCTCTTGTGCACACCACGGCTGCATTTATTTGCTCAAAAATACAGTAAAAATACCTTAATATTGTAAAATTTAAAAGAACTGTTTTCTTTTTAAATACATTTTTAAATGTAATTAATTCCTATGATGACCAAGCTGAATTTTCAGCAGCCATTACTCCAGTCTTCAGTGTCATTGATGAACAGAAAGTTTAAAAGAACAGCATTTATTTGAAATAGAAATATTTTGTAACATTATCAATGTCTTTACTGTCACTTTTGATTAATTTAATGCATCCTTGTTAAACAAAAATATTAATTTCTTTAAGAAAATATATCATTGACCCCAAACATTTCACGCTCTAAAGCCACCTCACTGATTTGCTCCTTAATGGGGTGAAACATGTGTTTCCCTCCTTTGATTAAGACCTGGGGAGGTGGGGGTGGCGGCAATCAAAAGAGGACACGCCCCCATTGTGTCTGAGACAGAGACCGCAGCAGCCTAACAGAGCGTGATCGCTTAAGGTGCCGTCCGTTGAGGATAATGGCCGACAGGTGAGCTAATTAAGATCACAGTGATGCGAGCGAGAGGGGGACCAGAGGGGCGCGTGGAGGCAGCATCCGTCTTAAACAACAGGCTCCGCATTCACCTGGAGAGCAATTTGTGCCAATTACGGCACGTAGTGAAACGGAGCAATTTAACAGTCTGGAAACGGCATGGGGTTTTTATTCTATGAGCTGTGAAACGTGGAAAGACAATGAGGGTTTTTTGTATCTCAAGACATTTTATACACACATACAATTTGCTGCAGTTTCCAGCTCAAATAAAAACTAAATGTAGTAAAATAGCAACAATTTTTATTTCTTTTCTCACAAATTATGATCAGATTATCGATTTACAGACTTCTTTCCCTGCACAATAATATGTTATGATGACCCCAAAACACTTTTAGCATAGTGCATGATTTGTAAAGTAAACCATTTGACATCCGCATCACATGACCAGCTCCATATGTATGATTTCTCTAATGCAGTAAACTTGCTTGTTAGCTCACCTGGTACAGCACTACATTGCGATACCGAGCATTCAGGTACGAGTCCTACTTTTCACGATACTCAATACAAGAATTGAAAGACTTACAGAAGCAAACTAAAATGGAATAGCTGCTTCAAAAAAAGCATTTTTATCTAATTTTTATCTGCTCAACAGTCGGTTAGGTTTAGTGTAGGAGGTATGTTATTGTCAAACACAAAAGAGCATTAACCTTTTAGTGTAACTCACCAGACATTTAATTTCTGAACCGCAGAAATATGCCCAACAACCGACGTAATAAAATTGCCACATTCACTTTCATCAGTTCTGAATAAAAATTATTGAGCTTTAAGCGCCATATCAGTGGACACTTCATTTTCAAACTGCTGCAATGCATACAACAACCAATATAACATTTTGCCAAATTCACCTTCACCTGTTTCGGATAAAACTGAACAAGCTTTTAGCTCCAGTCACTAAACATTACATTTCCAAACTGCCACAATACGTACAATCACCTTCATGTGTTTGTAAAAATTACACTTAAAGGCAAATTACATACACATACTGGCCATTAATAACTTATTTATTAGAAAAGCAAATTTAGCAACAAATAAAAATGTTTAAACAACCTTCTTACAAAAATATTGATTAAATAACATAAATCTTAATAAAATAAACAAAAATACCAACAACATAAACTGCATATTTTATACTTATTTCTTATTTTTAAAAAGGCAGTTTTTTCTTATTCTTCAACATTCTATTGTACTATCTCCATATTTTACAAAAAAAAAATGTATTAAATAACATAACAAATCTTAATAAAATAAACTAAAATACCAACAACAAACTGTGCATACTTTTACTTATTTCTTAATTTTGAACGGACCATTTTTTCTTCATCTTCAACTTTCCCTCATGGAGACCTAAAATGTCCTCAGGAAGTCAAAATTTATTGGTATTACTATACTTGTGGTAACGTTTTGTCCCTATAACGTAAGGAATACCAGGACACCCCACACAAACGCACACACAAACACACACACTTTATATTTATTCTTATTCGCCTTATGGTTACGAAACAGACAGGGAGTACAGTAAATAAGTTAACTAATGACTCTGCTCTTTGTACCTGGATAGGGTTTGCCTCCCTGAAAACTCTCCTGTAACGTCTTTTGTCGGACAGAGGGAGACTGGGCAGAGGAAGACTGGGCCGCTTGTTTTTGTTCAGCCTCTTTATACGTTTCAGGGTGTGTTGTTTGTAAATGTTTAAAAAGGTTGCCTGTATTGTTGCTGTGTGTGACTCTCTTATAACAAATATTGCATCGTGCAATATTTTTTTCCGCTGTTGAGAAGTAGCACCACACCACGCTACGTTTCCTGCTTTCTGCCATCGTGTCAATTTGCGTGCGATCGTGCGTGTTGAGATTGTGAATGGCACATCGCACTGCGCAGCCGCAGACCGATCGGTTTGTAACGTCATACCACCGCGTCCGCGAGAGCTTTTCTCTTTTTTTTATATCATACACATACCGTCCCCGATCGGCCTGCAAACACTGCTAAAAACATTTAGTTATGCAGAAATTATTAATATAATTAAGTATCGATACTTTGCAGAAAATATCGATACCACAATAGTAGCCTCTGATTATCGATATATCCCTAATGTACAACAACCAAAGTAATACAATTTTACCACATTCATCTGTTTCAGATAAAACTGAACAAGATTTTAGCGCCAATCACTAGACACTTCATTTACAAACTGCCGCAATACGTACAACAATCAATGCAATAAAATTTTGCCATATTCATCTGTCTCGGATAAAGCTGAAACCTTTACTTTGCAAGGGTCACAAAACAGCCAGCATAATATAATTTTTGGGTTGGAAATTACATGACGATTAGATGCCCTTCAGCAATATACGTACTAGGAATAAAGTCTCTTCATGTTCCTATGGGACGGAAACACATCTAAAAGGTGTGCTAAAACAGTTAATGGCTAAAAGCTTTATGATTCCATTACAACACGTCATAAAATCATAATAAACTGAAGGCAGAGGAAGGAATGACGGCAAAATTCCAAAAGCAACACCTACGTAGGCCACGGCATCCATCACGTTGCTGCCATGGCACAAGCTGTTCCGCGGACACAGTATCGCCACACAGGAACACATTTACTGATGCGAGTAAACACAGGCTTGGGAACACGGCCCCTTCACTATGGTGCTGTTATGCAGATAAACAATTAGAAGACCCCCATAGACTGTCATGTCTCAATTGTTGCAACTGTCGGTAGTCACAGTATGTAAAACAAAATATAAAAGAACATATTTATTTGCTACAAACATTTTACTAGTTTATAGTAAATAAATATTTGTAATTTACACACTAGCACTTCAAAAAAATTGAGGTCAGTACAATTTTTTAAAAATGTTTTTGAGAGAAGTCTTATGCTCACCAAGGCAGCATTTGTTTAATAATAAAAAAAAGTTAAATTTAAATTTTTAAATAATACAAACACTAATATTGTGAAATTAAATTAAATTACAAATTAAATGAACTGTTTTCTACTTTAATATATTTTAAAATAAATTTAATTCCTGTGATGGCAAACCTGAATTTTTCCCAGGCTTCAGTGTCACATGATCCTTCATAAATCATTATAATATGCTAATATTTGGTGCTCAAGAAACATTTCTTGTAATCATTAATGTTCATAATAGCACAGTTGTGCTGCTTAATATTTTTGCGGAAACAATTATATATATTTTAAGAATTCTTTGATGAATAAAGTAAAAAAAAACAACAACATTTATTTGAAATGTTTTTCCACAACATATTTAATGCATTCTTACTAAACAAAAGCATTAATGCCTTTCAAAAAAATAAATAAAAACATTTATTATTTAAAATATAAATCTTACTGACCAACTTTTAAACAGTTGTGTACATAGAGAATCATCTACGAATTGATGACCTATCATAGTGGACCATTCTTTACATAAGACAATAACAAGAAAAGTTAAGCATATAAAAGACTCCAGCTCCAGCTTCCAGCTACCACTGATAGCTTATCCATTGTTAAACTGTAAGAGACCCAGAGGATTCGTTAAGCCATCGAGAACGTAATCACTTTCTGACGAGACTGACCACTTGGGCTTAGGAAAGCACACTTGCACGCGGGCAGATGTTTTCCTCAGGTTGTGAGGGGGTCTGGTTTTTGCTCCAGAGTTTCTAATGAGCAGCGAGGCGAGCCCCTAATCTTCTCCTGATCTGGATCAGCGACTCTTATGTGTTCCAGCACCTCCTTCGGAGACTGACAGCTTGGCGCTCATCCTCGTTTAGTGGGCCAGTCGGGTCGACCCCTTTAACGTTACGGCATGGGTTTTGACTGACTGAACTTTGATCTGGCATCTCCATTGAGAACAAGAAACGAGTTTAGGATGCAAATCCCTTACTAGATTTACTGGTGCTTTGTGAAGAGGACAGAGGTATGATAAAGGTTAAGGAGGGTAAGTATCCCCTCTGAGACGGGGGAAAAAAGAGGAAGGGGGAGGACGAAATAAGGAAACGAGACTGAAAATATCCAATGAGGAGGAAAAAAATGAGTGAAAGTTGTCCGAAAATGCAGACAGAAAGAGTGAAATCTTTGGGGACTCACTAGTGTCCCCCCTAATCTCCATAGCAATCTGGATTATGGGCTGGCAGGAGGGGTCTTTTCTGAAAATGGAAGAAAGAGGGGTGCGCGGACGCCACGGCGAGGGCTGTGAAGGGATTTGGGGGTGCTGGAGGCTGCTGGTCCATTGTAAAGGGCTTGAGGTTGAATAGAAGCTCCATGTCCTCCTGTCTCCTTGGGTTTTAAGTCCACCTATAACCAGCTAAGCGTGAGTAATCCACCTAAACTGTGAATGAGAGCAGCCAAAGCCCATTCACAGCGCTGGGTGGGTAGGAATTGATATATTTATTATAGGACACTATTTTTCTCACCCCCTGTTCTTAGCATGTATAAAAGTGGTTCTCCACTCCAAAAATGGGTCGCATTTCTGTTCTGATTGAGTTGTGGACAGCAGGTATAAAACGATGCTGAATGCAAATAAGAAAATGCAACTAATTTACCATATAATCTTGCATGGGTAGCATAGTAAAATAAAGAGGTTTGTCAATTTTTTAAAAGACAGACTAAATTCTGTCCACGTTAACCATTTAACAGGTTTTTACAGTCTTTTACCGTTAAATTCATGGTCATTTTTACAGTGTAGCTTTCAATGTTGATATATAAAGTTGTACGTCCAATCAAACGCCATGGTATATTGGCATTGAAGCTAGACAAACAAGACTGATGACAACATGGACAGGCTGTGTTTCATGCACATAAAACTATGCAAAGCAAAAGAAACTAGAGTACTTCAAATCCAAATCAGTGTTATTTTAGTATCATTGATGTACTATTACAGTTTTTATTAACATTTTGAATTTTTCAGTTTTAATAATTTTGCTTTGTGTTTTTGTCATTTTTATTCTTTTGTGTATATATGTATATATTTTAGCTTTAGGTTATTTACTTTTAGTTATTTTAGTATTTCAAGTTGAACTAAACAAAAATTTGAAATGTGGCCTTGGCAACCAGTTGAAATAAAATAAGTGCAAGTTTTCTAATATTTTAGATCAGTTAACATTTATTTTCTTTCAAGTAACCAAAATGTTTTTATTGTTTTAGTTACCTATAATAACACTGGTGTAAATTCATTAGCAACGAAGATTTAATATTGTTTGTGCCAACCACAATGCATTTGTACACTAAATTTAAAATTGTGTGCAGTTGATTTCTCAATATTGTACTGAATAAAAGGACCGACTGCCCTACAGATGGTCTTTTACCTGAACTCTTGGTTGGTTCTGGTAGCGCCAGGCGATTTTCATTGTGTCTGGATTCTCTGGGTCACTTGGCTGAGACTGACCCTCGCTGATTTTCATGCCGGCAACATCATCCACAATTGGAGAAGGGAGTTCCTATATATTTTTTATAAATATATGAAAAGACAGAACATTAATTAACTAATTTATATACTACTTTTAAAATATATTTTAGACAGAATAAAATTAAAGAAAAAGTTGCAAATAATGTCATTGTATTACTGTTATAACTTTTTTGCACCCACTGAAATTGAAGTCTTAAATGTTTAGACTAGTTCATAAATGTAATCTGAATAAGGAAATACTTTTTACCTGACCTTACGAAAATCTTTAGAGAAGCGTTTAAAATTGAAACAGCATTTATGGAATATTTGGAATAATGTTTACGATGTATTGCTTGTTGCTTGTATTTGAAAAATAAATGACCAGTTATTAACTTACTATATATTTTTATATGACATATCAAATACATTGTCTATATTTTATCTCAAATATGTCGTCTATATTTTAACTGAGTTTGTGTGGGTATTGATGTTTCTAGAATTTTTACACTGTATCTAGGTAGACTAAAGCTAGTTTAAGTAGCTAGTAGCTTGGCCAAAGCTCACTGTGAAAAGGGAAATGAATGTCAAGTGACCTGTTTTAACAAGGCCAAAAATATGAATAAACACAAAATGGTGCTAGCACATTAAAAGCTGTTGTTTAAACAACAGGGTCGATGCTGTCGTTAATGCCAAAAAATGCCAAAATGAAGGTGGGAACTGTGTCCCTTAGGGGAATGTTCATACAGACCATGCAATAACAAAAAACAGAGACTGTTTCACAAATAACAGCTCAATGCAGGAGCTGTCTGAAGGGCAACAACAGGCCCTCATTAAGCTTGTGTTGACTGGGGGCCAATCAGGGGACGGCGAGAGAGGAACTCCTGTCCACTGTCATTAAGGTGAGACTCGTTAACGCTCACAGGTAACTCCCTGAGCTCTTACACAAAAACATTCATGTATCAGTCTATGAAAGCTTAGATGGGGTAGGAGAGGAGAGAGAAAACACTGGCTATGTTTGTAATGGAATATTAGTGTACTGCTTAAAAGCACACTGCACACTGCACACTAGACATGACTACTGCCTAGAGCTTTTTAAATGCAGGACAAGAAACAGTATGCACATTTTAAACTACACTGATGCCTTACAGTCTTACTCTGTGAATGATGTAAAATAAAATAAAATGTGTCTGATTAAATAATAAACCAAGAAGATGTGAATGATTAAGATGTGTCTAAATAAATAAATAAATAAAATGGTCAAATACCAAAGATGCGAACAATGTAAAATAAATTAAATAAAATATACTACTACTAGTAACATTAATAATAATGAAGTAAGAAAAGATGTGAATGACCAATTGAAATAAAATACAATAAAAAATAGAATAAAATGTTTGATCAAATAATGAAGCAAGAAGATATGAATAATTTCAAAATAAAAAAAATATAAAACAATGTCTAAACAAATAATGAAGCAAGACAAGATGCAAATAATGTCAAAATAAAATAAAATGTCATATGAAATAATGAAGAAAGAAAAGATGTTAAAAATTACAGCACATATTACTTCTGGTTACTTCATTGCATAAGCAATGCAAGGTCAATTTGTGCGCATTGCATTGTGGGACAGATTTGGAATGTACAAAGCATGTATAAACTGCTATGCAGACTATACATGCAGAGAAAAAAATAATACTATGACTACGTTGACTATGGTATTCTATTCCAAACAGTTTCAAAGAGTCCTTAGACCAAAAGAAATCAGACTATATAGCACAGTCATAACAATACATACAGACATTGTGTCATGTTCGGTCACACGGTTCCTGACCAATGCTGAGAAAAACATTTTACTGAAAAAGACACACAGATTTCTCCAGGTTTATTGTTTTGAGGGCCAGGTACTAGTTATATAAAAATAATACGGCTGTAAATAATGGATTTTGATGTATTTGGAGTTCACAGAACCAAAAAACCTGACCAAAGTGTCGAAGAGGCAGAGTGTGAACACTTGATTTGATTTTCTTCATACCTGCACGATCTCATCAGGGTGATCTCGGGCGGATGCCAGGAAGAGTTCATGTCCGCACACAACTCCCTCCGCCAGGAAGTACTTGAGCAGCATGCGGGAGTAGCTGTCATAGCGGTCCTCCTCTGTGAACAGGAATCACCATCAATGCCACACATACCAACCCAAACATGAGCGCTGAGCCTTTTGACGCACCTTGTGACAAAAGAACTGTCAGTGAGTCACTATCACATCAGATACTGTAATTATCCCAACACAGAGAACAAAAACAAGACTAACCTCAGATGAAATAAGAAAACAACTGTTTATTCTGGTTGCTAGTGATGCCAAACACACTAGACGCTTTGTGATACATGCCACATGGTAAGAGGCTAGTGTGACTGTAATGGATTCGGCATCTATCAGCAGCTACACTGTGCCTGAAAAGTGTGAATATGACACTAAATTCCTCCTGTAGTGGAAATGTACATGTATGTCTGTTACAAAGCTGAACGGAGTATAAGAGAAAAGAACACCTGTCTTGATCTGTAAACCAGTTCTTCAACCCTGTGACGAACCTTCAGTGACAGATACAGTTATACAGACAAACATTTGCCAATGCAGACCTGATCATAGTTCTGAGGTTTTGAGATGCACATTTTCATCGAAAAAATATTATTAGGTATTACTACCGCCTTCAAAGTGGCATTACTATTACTGTGTTTTACACATTTTTGTACATATTAACACCCTTATAAAGCACCAAGAAGGTCTAAAATCGTTGGAGAAGGAGAAGGTTATTTGTTAGCATTTCAAAATGATTGCTTTAAAAAATTATAAACCGTGATTTTATGTAAACCATTTCCATAGCAATGTATACTGTACAACATAATACTATAGTTTTATAAAATATAAAATAAATTAAATACAACATATAATATAATTATGCTTAATTGCTGTTTTTGTATCAGGAAAAAAAAAATTCTGACTGGAAAAAAATGTATTGTTATATTATGTAAATTACATAAATGTTACCTAACATCATTCGAAAATTTGTGGTCTGTAAGATTTTTCCTTTTTAATGTTTTGGAACGAAGTCTCTTATTGTCACCAAAGATTAATTTATTTTTGCATTCTAATTTACGCATTTTTAAATACAGTAAAAACAGAAATACTATTATTGAACTATTGTTACAATTTAAAATAACTGTTATCTAGGTTCATATATTTTAAACTGTAATTCAGCTGTGATCATTACTCCAGTCTTCAGTGTCACATGATCCTTCAGAAATCATTCTAATATTGTAATATTATTGTCAATGTTGAAAAAAGTTATGATTTCTTAATAGATCAGATTTTGTTCCAGGTGTATCTGATGAATATAAATAGAAATCTTTTGTAACCTTATACAATTATTTACTGTCAATTTTGATCAATTTAATGCATCGTTGTTGAATAAAAATATTAATTAATTTAAAAATAAATTGCATTAACCCTGCACTTTTTATCAACATTTTGTATATTTAGTCTTTTTTATTATTATTATTAAATTTCAAAGTAACTGCCCCAATTGGTTTAGAGCTGATATAATTACCCAAAAAATAAAATGACTTCCTGTAACAGAGTTGAGCAATGGCCAGCTCAGAAACACTCACAGACTACTTTTTCCCCTCTCCAGCACAAACCACACACACACACACACACACACAGGTTTGTGTTTGTGAAAAGTGGGGACATCCCATAGGCGTAATGGTTTTTATACTGTACAGACCATATATTCTATTGCCCTACACCAACCCTACCCCTAAACCTACCCCTTACAGGAAACTTTGTGCTATTTCAGATTTTCAATACACTCCATTCTGTGTGATTTATATGCGTTTTGAAAAGTGGGGACATGGGGTAATGTCCTGAAAAGTCACCTTCTCCTTGTAATACCTATGTCATACCCTTGTCATTATACAAATGTATGTCCTCATTTGTCACAAAAACGCGCACACACACACACACTGACAGTTTCAACCTTCCATTCTTCTTGACAAACACTCGCAAACCCACACAGGACTAAAGCCCCTGCGTGACCTCTGAAGGATTCCTCCAACAGCAGGACAGAATGAGGGATTTCCTGTCCTCGTCCCGATTCTGCCCACAAACCTGGATGCCTCTCATATTCCATCACCAATGAAGGAAAAAACAATTCCTCAGCTCTTCAATTTGTCATTGGAAGAACTCCCCTCTCCCTTATTGATGTGTTTCTAGGTCAGCAGGCCTTTGTGGCTTTCAGCGGCCCCGACAAAGACACCCAGATGGGCCCACTCGAGATGGGGCCTATTGTGGTGGCGTTTCTATGGTGCCTTACAAATAAAACCTGTGGGTGCTATTAGCCTAGCGGGGGTGTTTCGGGGGCAGGACGAGATGTGTTGGGGGTGCATATCTCTGCTGTAGAGAAAACACGACTCTGGCACATATCAGTCACCCAAGAGGTGGGACATCGAGAGACTTCCTATCTTTTCTGATGCAGAGAAGAGAGGGCATCTCTTTTGGAGAAAGAATAATGCAAGCCATACTTCAGCATGTGTGTAAGACAGTAGGAGTGTGTGTGCAGTGAGTGTGAGTCAGTCACTCAAAGCTGCAGGGGAAATTTGGGTCAACACTTCTGCCCTCCTGGTTCCATATGTTTGCTGTCTGAGTCCCACTGATTCACAATGGCACCGGTAATACAAATCGGAATTAAACGTGCAACCACTGGGGACACTTCTATCATGTATTTTAATTACTGTTGCATCAAATAATAACCGTTCAATTTGTGTATTTTTCAATATTAAAATAATTTCTTCTATAACATAATATGCAGAAAATTAAACCGATTACCTAACACAAGCACAATAAAATATTTCTTCATGTTTTAGCATCCCATCCAGTCTTACACAGCAACACTGGCTCAACTAGTGATGTAAATGTGGGGCGGAGCTATCTATTTAACCATCCAATGGCAGGTGGTGTTCAGATTAATAACATTTTTTTTTTTTACCATTTGCTTTAGTACAACTTGTAACAAAAATTACACACTTCACCTGTAAGTTAATAACATCTGGAAAAAAAAGATGCAGCATATTAGATAAAGCTACAGCACACAATTTAAGCAGATCATTTCTTTCCAATTTAGAATAATTTCTTTCCAATTTAGTATAAACATCTACTTGTCTAATACACATGTGGGTCACGTGTTGGGGACATGAGTGACCTAGACAGGAGGACTCAATACATCATAAAGAACCATGACCAATCCACTTTCAATGAAGTGAAAGAATGACTTCAATATGACAAAAGAATGCAAAGAATAGAAAGTAGGCCATAAAGATATAAGATACTTATGAATATATGTTTTGATAATGATGAGCCACATCAAAATGAATCACTATTCAAAAAAAAAAAGATATGGCAGTCATATACTAGAGTGTAAAGTGTCAACTTTCTTAACCTTATATTTAAAAAAAAAAAAGAAAAAATGATGAGGAGCAACAGAAACATCCTCAAAATTAGCCTCTCTACTCAGGTAAACTGCAGTTATCCTTACAGAATTTCAAAAAACACAATTAATCTGTAATCAGAGTTATCACCATATCTAATGAGCTATCAGCCTACTGAATCATAATTTGTAGAATCAAAAGCAACTACATTATTATTAAGAAAGAATATAATATACACACACTATTGCTATTTGCACATCTGGTTAGATGCTTCTGTGTTTCATTGGCTTTGGTTTTGTACTGTACACTAATGAAAACATTATTTTTAGTAATCAAATATCTTACCCATATTTTTATTAACCATTATGACATGCAAAACATTGGATGAGTGCAAACATAATAGCCAGAAATAATAACTTTTTCAACAACCTACTGGCATGACATGACAGTATAAAGACATTGCTTCATTGCTTACCTACAAGCAGCAGAGTTCCAACTGCCAGGCCTCCACCTACAGAACAGTGCACATGTTTTAATGACAGAACACAATAATGTAGTTTATCTAAACATCAACCAATACCATACACTTCAAAAGATATCCCCATAACTTAATCAGAAAAGCTCACGTACACCTGCATTAAAATAAACATTTTCCTTACCAGATAACATTTTGCATTATTATTATTAAAATGTCTAACTTTTAAACTAGATGCAATCAATATACTGTGGGTAAGCTAAGCAAGTACCTTTATTACAAACTGAAATATAGAAATATCTAGAAATATAGTATATATATGCTATATAATATATACAGTGTATTCTTTTTGAGTGTAGTATTTCAATTAAAGACAAATAAAAATAATTATAATTGTCATTATTATTATTGAACACATATTTCTCATGGAATTCTTTGTCACTTTTTACAGTGTATACATTCCAAGATAAAGTAATCATTACCGAATCTATATCTTTCAGGACTTAAAATACAAAAAAAATTTTCATGCAATATAATAATATTTAATTATACCCTTAATAAAATAAAATAAATGGAAGGAATAAGGGCATTTCTCTGCGAGGTCTTACATTATACTACTTGCATACATTAAGTGTGACAGTGGTGCAGAAAAAAGTATATTAATGGGGAAGTCTTTCTAGATTTACTAATAAATATGAAGACGATAAAGTGGAGAGCAAAAATATGAATATATTGCACATACACTTGACAGTAGGCGCGTTTCCATTACAGATTTGCGCAAAACTTTGGCGATATTTTATAAATGTTGATAAAAAAGTATTGCGAAATGACGGCGTTTCCATTAACCAATGTTATGAGACTTAAACGTAACCTTTTGCCTCTCGCGATAAGTCATGGCAATGGATTTTGGTTATATTTATTCAAAGGAGGCTTATGCGT
>NW_015662579.1:107832-114242 GCF_001515625.1 Sinocyclocheilus rhinocerous | reverse complement strand
GTGTTTCTTGGAGGTTATAGTACATTGAAGAATGATCATATGACTTTTTACATACGCCATGTGACCTGTAAATGCGAAAAAGCCGTTTCCATTGCAGTTTTGCGAATTATTCCTTTTTCGCATTGCCTGAAAAACCACCTCATGCGAGCGTAAAAACTTTTTTGCGATATATGGCCGCTTTTGCGAAATTGACGCGTTTCCATTAGGCGTATTTTCAATTTCAATTTGCGCAATTTGAAGGGTAATGGAAACGTGCCTAGTGAGCTTAAACCGAGTGAATTGTACTGACCAATCACGTAGTCAAGCGAGCTGACGCCAGACGATACTAAGAGCTGTCCGTTCTGTACAGACGGTCGTGTACCAAGGATAGAAACTAGTTTTCTTCGGGTTTTTTTCTGAAAACTAGTTGCGTTGCCTATGCTGGTGGATCCAGCCATGCCGCTCACGGGAGCCGCCATGTTTTTCTGGTGTTGACAGCAACGCCGGTGACGCTACAGCCAATCAGCGACTGAATTGCTCTTTTCTTAGCCAATCAGAAGGAGACTTGTTCAAAGACGATGATGCAATGAAGTTCAAGGTTGACTGCGCCTGCGTAGTGAACGTGTGATCAAGATATACAAACAGCAAGCTTTCAGTGGACATGAATCAGGTAGGATTATTGTACAAATTACTGTATCGTTTATTATAATTCCATCACGTGACATTCCTGCAGTAGATCATGTATGCACATCCTGCTATCGATGTTGAAACTGACCCACCTGAGCCATAATAACACTAAAATCATGATGCCCTTGTACTTTAGACAAGACTTAGGAAATGTAGTGAACAGATCAGAGCTTCTTTCATAACCACATTGTAAATACTGAAGCTGTCATTTTAATCGTGTTATTTTTTTAAAGATTAATACATAATCTAGTAAAGATAGTTTACCAGATTCTAGTAAAGACATTTACAATGTTACAAAAGATGTGTATTTGAAACAAATGCTGTTTGTTTTGACCTTTCTATTCGTCAAAGAAGCCTGAAAAAAAAATTATGTTTGTATATTTTAATAAGTATAGGTCAGAATAAGCATGTTGTTTCATTTTTACATAAAAACATCTGTTATGCTGAATGACACAATGGAACATTATTTCACCCATATTTTGACATTTTATTTTCACAGAAGTTATTTGAAACATTAAAGTAGACATTTTTGCATTTAATATGCATTCTGTGTTATAAATATTTAGTCAATTTAATTTGATGCGGCCACCAAAATGGGACGTCTCGTCTTTGACCCATACCAATTTCCTTATTACTGACTGTGGTAGTTTCTCACATAATAAAACATATGTAAATCAGTTTTTAGCATATATTTACAGACTTGTAATTAATTTATAGGTGGATAATGTGTCCTTTCGTATAAGTGAGTGTCAGCTGAGTCTTATCTCTGATAGTTTTGGCCATTCAGAAACTTTTTTTTTTTTCGTTTCTGTACAAAAAATAATTCTAGATATCCTCTAGACAGGTCCCTTTATTGTTGAGGTGCTCTTTTTAGTTTGTCCAAATGCTGGTATCTCTTATGTTATTTTTATGATGTCAGCTTTATCAGCTCATATTGTTCCACACAGTGCTAATACTAACAGTCATAACATGTCAAATGTTTCCTGAGCAGCTTGCTTGGGTTTCCCCAATGTGATTCTCTCTGCTACCACAATCTGAGGTTAAGAATATAGTGGCGTTGCTCAGAAGGGAAGTTAGATTGTCATCTGCGGAAGGTTTGTTTGCGTTAGTGTTGAAAGGAAAGTAATAATCTTGGATGCCAGCACAATTATAGGGCTGTGGTTACTATTATTTGTGACCCACAGGAAGGTCATTTTACGCTCTGCTCTGAAAACTGCATTAATCTGTATTTTTTTCCTATATGAATTCAAAGATATCTATAACGTAAAAACAAAGCAGGCTAATTTGAAAGAAATCGGTGCTAGGGATGGGCATTTAGTGAATAGAGAATTGTAAGATTTCTCTTTTAGCCAAAACAGAAGGCCTATCTTGGGACATCCGATAAGATCTGTTTGCCTTTCAGCTCCCTCTTGGGTTCAGACTGCAGTCAAAGTTCATTTCAATAAAGATTAGTCTATTTATGTCACGTCATTGTTACAGAACTAGCTCAGCATCCCTTGAAATCGCTTCGCTTTTGTTCATATTTATGGGGATTGACTCTGTAATTGGCTTTAGTCATTATCTGCCTTTTAAAATTCATTTGATTTCCATTAGACTGTTGTAAAAATCAAGTGATGGAGAAAGGCATCCTTTATGTCATGCATGCAGACATCTGTCCTCCATCAACCAACCAGGTGCCAGCCTCGTTTTGATAGCTGCGCTGATAGCCTCCCGATTACCAAATCTCTAGGTTCTCCGATCCCTTTCACTGGACATGAAGGACCAATGAGAACAAAGAGAGCAATACGAGGCCACCCTCAGGCCTCAGCTGCCTTCTGCCACACAGATCGAGAACATCAGAGAGGTCCCCCCTCCTCATCTTCCTTCCATCTGGGTTCTCGGGGGAACGCCGTCTTAGTTAACACTATTCGAATCTATGTAATCTTCTTAAGTCCCGCAGAAGCTCCCAAAGTCGAGCTCCTCATGTATGTCTGAATTCAGATGGGCTGTGATAAGAAGCTCTGAAGCAGCCCTTGGGATTGAGTTCCTGTCTTTTTGCTCAGGGTATTTTAAAATTTCAAATATTTAAAAGTTTACACATAATTTAAGATTTTTTTTATTGCCTCTCTAAATCCCAGAAGGGGATTCAGAAACTGAAAAAACAAAACAAACAAAAATATTTTATAGTACAGTATATATGCAACTAGTCAAAAGTTGAAATAAGATTTTTTCATGTTTTCGAAAATCAGCATATTAGAATGATTTCTGAAGGATCATGTGACACTGAAGACTGGAGAAATGGTGATGAAAATTCAACTTTGCCATCACAGGAATAAATTAAATTTTAAAATATATTAAAATAAAAAAGAGTTGTATTAAATTGTAATTATATTTCACAATATTGCTCTTTTTATTGTATTTTTGATCAAAAAATTGCAGCCTTGGTGTAAGAATGTAAGAAACTCCTTTCAAAGACATACAAAAAAAATATTATTCCAATCTTTTGACCGGTAGTGTATTATAAATTAGTATATATTTTTTTTCAATACAATATATTTATTGTTTTCTTAACCATTTTTTTTTTTTTTTTTTTACTAATTTTCATTCTGAATGTCCGGCAATCATGAACAATGGTGCTCAGAATTACAGCCTGCTTTCCAGTGTCACCTGGGCTGCTGTTTATTTTCTTTGCTATTTCAGGAGGTCAGTGGAGTGTTCGCACATTAGATGGTGGCATGGAGTCACTGTGACCTTTACACAAGTGTGACACCAGTCTCAATGCCTGAATTGCTGTTTGCACGCTTTGCTTTGTATACCAGGTGTTTGCAGTATATATTTAATTGTAACGGACTCTTAAAGGGATATCTATGTATTTTACTGCAATATTTGAAACTATTTTTGACTGGTGTTAAAAAATATATATATATTTTTTTAAATGAATTGTATTAGGGCTGCACGATAAATCGGAATGGAATCGAGATCGCGATTCGACAGAAGCTGCGATTGTCATGCGTATCTTTCAGTGAAGCACGCGTGATGATGATTTCCTGCTGATTACAGAACCGGCTTTTTTAACAAAATGCGCATGACAATCGCATTCGATTAATCGTGCAGCCCTAAATTGTATGCAGTTTATTATCGTAATGCTATATAATTGTGCACTAAAATTTTGGCAACCGAAAATATTTCCCCGACACTGCACAAAAAAAAGTTTTGAAGGCCGAAAGGTTCTTAATTATCATGTCTCACATAATGTGTTTTGGCTCATTTTTGTTATTTCAGGAAGAAATATTTCCAGTTCATCGTTATTTAAATGGAGAGTGCGTTTTTGCAGGATCTATTGAACTATTTCGCATATTTTAATAGTTAAATACTATTTCACAATTTTTTTTTTTTTACTTCATCTGCCATATTAATGCAACGTCCATGTCTTAAAGGGGTCATATGATGTTGCTAAAAAGAACATTATTTTGTGTATTTGGTGTAATGAAATGTGTTTATGCGGTTTAAGGTTCAAAAAACACATTATTTTCCACATACTGTACATTATTATTATTATTATTATTATATCAAAGTAGTTTCGCTTTCACAACGAAACACAGTGTCTCCACGGCATAGCGGTGGCGACAACAATACTACAGCGAGAATAAAAGTTACGCCTTCTTTCTTTGCGTGAACATTTGGGCGGCGTTATGCAAATATTCCCACATCGTGACGTAGACATGTGGGGGGGTGTTAGAACGAGCCGTTTTAGGTAGGCGTGGCTGACTCTTAACTTTTATAAAGAATATCTCTTTGGATTTGAGACTTTAGTCTTTGCAACTTTACAGATCTTCTTTATGCACCAAGAGCTTGTAACACTTCAAAGAGAAAGGAAAAATTGAAATCGCATCATATGACCCCTTTAAGTTCAAGATGCAATAGCTTGTTTTATTTTTTCAAAGCACTTTTTTCTTTTTAGTTATTGTCTTACTTGTTGGCAAGTTCTCACGTGAAATGGAAAAGCATTTGCCATGTAATGATATTATAATAATCTTAATTCAACAAGTCTTGGTGCCATATTTTAAACTGTAAATAATCTGTTATTTAGAGCGGTTTATCAGATTAAATGCTTCTAAAACATCAGATGACAGCTCTGTCTCAAGAGATTTGTTCAATTCCAAAAGTTTGTTTTACAGCAGATTTATAGGATTAAAAGAGCATTTTGATGCCACCTGCTTCTGAGCTCTCTGGGAACCCTTTCTCCCTTCTGTTGCATTATGGGTTTTGGGGGTAATAATGCACAGTATGTGGAAAATAATGTGTTTTTTGAACCTTAAACCGCATAAACACATTTCATTACACCAAATACACAAAATAATGTTCTTTTTAGCAGCATCATATGACCCCTTTAAGGGGAGACTTGGAGTTAATTATCCAATTGTTAGATAAAATTAATTTGGGTTCTGTCACTTCCCCGCCCAGGGAATCATGTGGCAGATTCCGTGCTTGTTCCGAACACACAGGGGAATGTTCAGAAATTGAGATTTAATCTCAATTGTCTGAAGGTCTGTTTGATTTTGGCTAAACTCCATTTGATTCCAAGCAGCTGACTCACCCAGCCTCTCTCTCTCACACACACAGGGTGCCAGTGGAAAACCAGGCGGCCGCATATGGACTGTCTCTTGATATCATTCACTGGCCGTGTAATCTTATTATGCTAAATCCTTAATCCTCACCTATGCTGGATGCCCACAACAGTGACAGTGCTGGTGATTGGACGACTAGACGTAGTTGGGGATGCTGTGTTCTCCCCCACACATTCTGCCAAGCTGGTCTGCATTACAGACAGTCTCTTGAGGTCAGGGCGAGAACGAGAGAGAGCCAATCAGTTTGAAGGAAATTGATGGATAGAACTAGAGGGAATAAAGTTCTGGATCAAAATCCTTTGTTTTTATCAGAATCTGAATGGTGTTGTGTCACGGTGTGCCTACTGTGAAGGAGCGAGGAGACGAAGGAGATTCCAGAATTATCACAGACTTTATTTACAACAGGGAAAACCCACACGTAGGACACGGGGATCGACATTCACAATACCGGACGAAGGAGAACAGAACGGGCTAGAACTCAAATAGGGCAGATAACGAGGGGCAGACAGGTGAGGAGGATAACTAATAACAAGGAACACCTGGAACTAATAGAACTAAATGGGGACAGGAACAGGAAGAACCAAATAAGGGCAAGGAAGGCACATGGAAAGCAAAACGCACACAAAACCAGGAACAGAGTCTTGACATTACTCCCCCCTCCCGGAAGGTGCGTCCCGCGCCGTACAACGTCCAACGGGGATGGGGGGTGGGTGCCATGAAGGCTGGTGCAGGACTGGGAGACGGGGAATACCTCCAGGGCGGATCAGGCAGTCCAGGGTGCCATGGCGAAGCAGGAGCTCGGGGTGCCTTGGCAGAGCAGGCAGACTAGGAAGCCATGGTGGAGCAGGCAGTTCAGGAGGCCACGGCAGAGCAGGGAACTCAGAAGGCCATGGCTGGACGGCCTCCGTGGCCTTGGCCTCGCCACCCGGCCCGGCCACTATGGACGGACCCATACTAACCCCCCCCAAAAAAAATCCTTGGGGAGAATATAGTCTTTAGAGGCCCTCCGTAGGCCTAACTCGGGAACAGTGGCCCTCCCTGGGCTTGACTTGGGGACTGGAGCCCTTTCTGGACTAAACTCGGGGACTGGAGCCCTCTCTGGGCTAATCTCGGGGACTGGAGCCCTCTCTGGGCTAA
>NW_015662579.1:90638-107690 GCF_001515625.1 Sinocyclocheilus rhinocerous | reverse complement strand
TTAGAGGCCCTCCATAGGCCTAACTCGGGGACTGGAGCCCTCCTTGGGCAGGACATGGGGCCTGGAACCTTCTCTGGGCTAAACTCGGGGGCTGGAGCCCTCTCTGGGCTAATCTCGGGGACTGGAGCCCTCTCTAGGCTAAACTCGGGGACAGGAACCCTCACTGGGCTAAACTCGGGAACAGGAGCCCTCCGTGGGCTAAACTCGGGAACAGGAGCCAACTTTGGGCTGGATTCGGGGGCTGGAGCCCACACTGGAGCGAGCTCTGGTTGTACACGGGGATTGACGTTCACAATACTGGACGAAGGAGAACAGAACGGGCTAGAACTCAAATAGGGCAGATAACGAGGGGCAGACAGGTGAGGAGGATAACTAATAACAAGGAACACCTGGAACTAATAGAACTAAATGGGGACAGGAACAGGAAGGACCAAATAAGGGCAAGGAAGGCACATGGGGAGCAAAACACACACAAAACAAGGAACAGAGTCTGACAGTTGAGTTGCCTAGTTGGCTATTGTCCAATAGTTTTATTTATAGTTCAAGTTTGTGGTTGGTAAGATTTAATGTTTTTAAAAGAAGTGTCATATGCTCACCCAGGCTGATTTTATTTGATTAAAAACAGCAATATTGTGAAATATTATTACAATTTAAAATATTTTCTATTTGAATATATATTAAAATGGAATTTATTCCTGTGATGCAAAGCTAAATTTTAGCATTGTCACATGATCCTTCAGAAATCATTCTATTATGCTGATTTGGTGCTCAGGAAACATTTCTTAATATTTTCAATATTGAAAACAGTTGTACAGCTTAATGTTTTTGTTTTTCATGATTTTTTTAGAAAATGTAAAATCTTTTGTAACATAAATGTCCTTATACTTTCACTTATGATCAATATAATGCATCTTTACTGAGTAAAAGTATTAATTTCATTTTTTTTTTAAATCATAATGTCCCCTTTGTTTTTAAGGTAGTGTAGGTTTATATATCTTTTTTTTAATTATTATTTTAAAAAGGCTGTACTTTACTTAGTATGCTGACAGTGTGCTATGCTTTAGTATTTAGACAGTTTGCACAGCAAAATCCTGTCAGAAGTCTTTTTAACTCACCCTCCATGAATCAAGCCATACATTCGAACAGATAACAGAAAAGCTTTTTTTTTTGAGAGCCTCACAACCTGAGAGTTTTGTTTCTTAAGAAGATAAAATATTATTTTTAAATATACCTGCAGAACTCTGTTTTGAACTTATGTGAATGCCTTCTTAAAATGTGTCCAGGGCCAGGTGAACCAAAAGCAGCAAATTTTACAGGGTTTCCTTAAGACCGATTAGTTACTTCATTCAGGCTACCAACTGCCTAGTCAAATATTTCATTTTGCTCATCCCTAGTACTGTTGCTAACGGTTACTCTGTATTGTAGCCTACATCCCAAAAGATGCTTTATAGAGGTTTAAAAGGTGAGAATATATGTTATAGTTTAGGCAAAGAATCTGTGCCCGCTATCAACTGCCAGGGAAAACGGCTCAGAAACAATCGTTTGTTCGCCCCACCCTGGAGTTTGATAAGCAAAACAACAGCTGGCCCTTTCACTAACTCCCTGAGATACGACTATATCCAGTCAGGCAGAAGCATCCCTGGACGGAGGGGGCCTTTGGGTAGAGCAGCTAACTCTCGTACACCCTGTTTGTGTTGGGGGTATCAGACGTAATTATGAGGATTCAAAGGTGTGGATTCGATGTCTGACCGGAATGGAAAGAGAGGGGAGCAGGGGACAGAGGTATGGGGTGAGGAGATGGCTGGTGGGTAATGGGATTAGGTGTAGCACTTTCCATGACACACGGAGACAGACACCTGACACTTGGCCTGGGACTGAGATGGAGGAAGTAGGGGACAGGAGGATTAATTCCGCCCCCATATTGGAGATGTCATTCCCGAGGCAATAGGGGCTTTTGGGATAGGGCTCGGTTTCGTTCAGGTTCTGCTCGGCTGGGTCGCCTTAATTCTTTTGGTTTGTTTCAGGAGAAAAGATTGAGGTTTATCCTTCATTGGACATCCAGTGAAGTTGTTCTTCTGACGATTTGTTTTCTAATTGTGCAAGAGCTTGATTGAGTTTCTTGTTGGAAAGCAGTTCGACAACTGTCAAACGCCAAGTCATTGAAGTGTTGGGTTATCTTTTGAGCTGTTTCTCTGCCAAGTGAGATTTTGTGGATGTGTACACTCTTAAAAATAAACATTATTTGTTTGCATTCATAGTTCCATGAAGAAGCTTTAAGATAAATTGAATCTTTCCATTGCACAGAAGGTTCTTTGGGGAACCCAAAATGGTTCTTCTATTGCCCTCTTCTGGAACTCTTTATTTTTAATGGAATAGTTCACCCAAAAATGAAAATTCGCTTAAAATCTACTCACCCTCAGGCCATCCAAGATGTAGATGAGTTTGTTTGGAGAAAGCATTACCTCACTTGCTCACCAATGGATCCTCTGCAGTGAATGGGTGCCGTCAAAATGATAACACCATCATAATAATACACAAGTAATTGCCATGACTCCAGTCCATCAATTAACATATTGTAAAGCGAAAAGCTCCATGTTTGTAAGAAACAAATCCATAATTAAGAAATGTTTAACTTCAAACCATTGCTTCTGGCTAAAATAAGAATCCTATATTCAATACAGTATATTGCTTCTTCCAGTGATAAAGTAGTCTTGTCTAAATCAGGAGAGAAATATGCACAGATCAAGCACAGAAAACAATTCTAAACAAATATGCATATATATTTTTCTGAGAGGACAACAGGAGATTGACTTTTTCAATGGAGGAAGGGACTGGGATTTTGGCTGGAAGTTAAATGCCTAATGATGCCTTTGTTTCTTATAAGACCGGTGGACTGGAGTCATGTGGATTACTTGTGGATTATTGTGATGGATTTATCAGCTGTTCGGACTCTCATTCTGACGGCACCCATTCACTGCAGAGGATTCATTAGTGAGCAAGTGATGTTAAATTTCTCCAAATCTATTCCGATGAAGAAATGAACTCATCTACATCTTGGATGACCTGATGTGAGTAAATGTGAGGTGAACTATTCCTTTAAGAGTGTACCAACATACAAACACAACCTTTATTGACTCACGCACGCTGCTAGCTTGATGGCCAAGGAAAAGTCAATAGTTTGAGAGAGGATGGACTGTTTATTCAGACAACGCACCACAGTTTTATCAAGGCCGGGGTGCGAGGACAAACAAAAGACCTCATGTTCTGTTGCTATGGCTATAGCGTAACTCTCTCTTTTTGTTCAGCCCGAGGAGATGAACCTGTGCCTGCTAGCACCGTCACCTGCTCCCACAGGTGTAGATTGGGTTGTCTGAGACAGGGTCAGACACCCAGGGGTCACTCTTTGTGTCTTGTTGATGGGTTGTAGAGGCTCCTGAGAATGAAACACCATCTCTAATGATCACTTTGGTTTCACAGTTTTAACCGTTAGCCATTAAATGTGTGAGGTGCATTTCCCCACCAACACCACCTCAGTGACAAAGTGTTTAAAACTCTCTTTCGACCCTCTGGCACAGGCCTGTGTCGTCAGGTTTTGTCACTGAGTGAGATTTCCAATTGAGAATTTCCATACAAATTTAAGGTTTTCATTTGGAGTTGCAATGTAGTGGTTAGAGCATGTGCTCCAGAGATGTGGTTCTCACTAGTAATACAATAATTAATAAAAATGGTAATGTGATGTTATATTCTAAATTCAGGGTCTTGAATCTACCATACACCAGTGTTATTTTAGTATTGTTTATACTGTTATAGTAGTTATTAATATAATTTATAACTTTAGGTTTTCTGTATAAACATATGTCAGTTATTTCTCATTTTCAGCATTTCTAAGATTGATTTAGCTTACATTTTTCATGTAATGTTTAGATATTATATACAATTACTGAAAATGGTTTTTAATATACAAACGTATGCTATTTTGTAAAAACTGTTAGCATGCTAAAATCTTCTCCAAGGATGTTAATTAATATGAAATACCAGTGAAAAGTGTCTGGTTGATATATCCCTATATCAATTCAACTAGCCATTCAGATGCATCGTTGACTAGTCCATTTCTAAAATACTAAAATGTACACATGCTTAATTTTTATGCAGGTGATGATATTTTGACTAAAAATGACAAGCTCATCTTTTTAAAAAAAAATAAACGTATGCATGGATGAATCTCTCACAATAAGATCAATAAGCTGCAGTATTGTATTATCCCTTTTCCATTTCCTCTCCAGTAATTACTCGTTACTCTTCCTGAAAACCAGATTTAATTTTTAATTTCAGACTTCATATTCATTAACCTGTTTTAGAACTCAAACAAATCAGTACATGTGCACAATATCACCTTTATGACAAAATCAGTGTTGGTTGTGAATAATTGTTTTTAAATGTAGACTCTCTTTTTTTATTATTTCAGGATTTATGAAGACTGGCAGGATGTTTCGCGGTTTCTTTGTGAAGACGATTAGCTTTGTCGGTTACACCGTCCAGTATGGCTGCATCGCTCACTGTGCCTTTGAGTATATTGGCGAATTTGTGTCGGTAAGTTTCTTGGAGCTGTTTGGTCAAAGCATTCCCACTGATAGTAAAAGAAATACATTTAAATGTTTATTTCTACCAACAATTCACCTACAACAGTGTTCAGGACCTTCCATGGAGCCCACCATCACTAACCACGACGTGGTTTTTTCAGAACGAGTAAGCTGTCACCTCTGTTGAATACAAAAGTGAGTATGAAATGCTTACTTTAGCTTTTATTCGACATTTGTGACCCTGGACCACAAAACCAGTCTTAAGTGTCAATTTTTCAAAATTGAGATTTATACATCATATGAAAGCTGAATAAATAAGCTTTCCATTGATGTATTAGGATAGGATAGGACTATATTTGGCCGAGATACAACTATTTGAAAATCTGGAATCTGAGGGTGCAAAAAAAAATCTAAATATTGAGAAAATTGCCTTTAAAGTTGTCCAAATGAAGTTCTTAGCAATGCATATTACTAATCAAAAATTAAGTTTTGATATATTTACGGTAGGAAATTTACAAAATATCTTCATGGAACATGATCTTTACTTAATATCCTAATGATTTTTGGCATAAAAGAAAAATCGATCATTTTGACCCATACAATGTATTTTTGGCTATTGCTACAAATATACCTGTGCTACTTATGACTGGTTTTGTGCTCCAGGGTCACATTTATTGATAATACTGTCATGCATAATCTTTTGAGTATCTGCTTTATTTTGACCTCACCTGTTACATTCTTTCAGAGGGGATATCGTAATAGCCAAAAGTCCTTTTGATCCAAAAATGAACATTTGTAAACGAGTGATCGGCCTGGAAGGGGACAAAGTTTGCACTAGTGGACCATCTGACGTCTTTAAACCACACACTTATGTGAGTACCTGCTGTATCGCACCTGACATCAGCTCTGCTTGAAGGAATGATTCCTTTTCCATAAACCCATAGACACTTTATGAAGTCCTTTACTACATCATTTTACAGTCCTTCTGTCTCTCTTTTTTTGTATAAACCACTGTGTTTACTCTTAAGGTGTATGCATTTGAATTTCACATGCTTTCACCTTCGTTGGGTAAAACGTTTACCTTATGGCAACAACAAATGCTTGTTTCTCAGTTATTGTTCCAGAGAGAGCATAGCCACCCTGTCACTGAAATAGCTGTTATTGCTTTTTTTGTATCACTTGTTTTTTTTCCACCTTGACTATGTGCGGTTCTGGCCTGTAATTTTTCCCGAAGCTGTTAGTGTTAGTGCCAGATGAGTAGAGCAAGTGATGAAGAGAAAGGAGAGAAAGAAAGGCCCGTCACCGCAGTCATTTAAGGTAAAGAAATACAAACCCTCAGATGAACAAGGACCCGAGATTGTAGAAGTTGGCTCACTCTCTGTACTAGCCATCCTAAACCCATTGCAAAATAATTAAGACAGCAATGTACTGATGCAGTCTCTTCTACTCTTAAAATGTTTGAAAAGTGATTCAAGTATGAAATCTTAAAATGCTAATCTAATTCAATAGCAATGTTAACATACTGAGTTTTAACTGCTCTTCCTTCTTGCATTTATTTGTGTACTCTATTGATTTTTCTTTCTAATGCTTATCATTTTGTCACAGAAGTTGTTTTGTGTTGATACTTGTTTATAGCTAACAGAAAATGTGACATGTTTTCTATAATTGAAGTAATGCTGTTATAAGTCAGATCTGTAACTTTGTGGTATCTAATAACATTGAAATATCAATGTTTCATAAACATTTTTTTGAAAAGAGTGTCTTGGCAAGTATGTTTAAATACTATCTTTAGCATGGCAGGGTAATTTGTTTGTTCCTATATATAAAATGCCTTTGCGTAATCAATCAAACTGCTTTGAGCAGTCAATCAAAGATAGAACATTAATAACTGATTTGGCTGTGATATCCTAGGCAGCTGTTTTCACTGCATGTCTCCAAACCACAACATGTTCCTGGGAAAGATCTATAAACAGGAGAAAATGTGTGATAGTTCAATACAGTGCTGCAGGAACTGATCCTGAAACTTGCATTAGTTAGCGTTTGTGAATTGCCATCATTCTGAAGTCAATGGGTTTTTGTTTTGTTTTGTTTTTTTCACTCATGATTTTAAGCTTTTACGTGTCTTGAAAAAGGTGGTTACTAACTAGTAGCTAAATAGACTACAGAATTTGTTGAGGAGGCTGAAGAGTTTAACTCATCTACTCACTAGTCCATATTTACAACCTTGTTGTATGCTCATGCTCTCACAATCAACAACAGTAACCATAATATGCTTCTAACATGCTTCCCATTTGTAAGATCGAAGGCAGGGTTGTCAACATTTGTGTTTGGTCACAGTATGGTGTGATTTCTCGTATGCTTAGCTGACAGACAGGACAAAAGCTTCGATTCAGAACAGCAGATGATGATGGGCTGAGATTTCTTGTGGATGGGATCAAACATATGTTTCCATGCTAATGAGAGTCGACTGCAAGGCGACTCCATGCTGACATATGTTTATAATCACGATTCTTTCGCATTTGTCAATGATGCATTTGTTTGCAATACAGAAGGTCAGCAAATCACTTTATGGGTCATATTTAGTCATTCCCACACATTAGTGCATTAAACGGCTTTGTTAGATATCTAGTGTGATTAATTGAGAGTATCAAATCCTACAAGATTCTATGGAATTCTTCAGGAGATTCTTTGGAATGCTACTTGATGGGGAAAAACGATTTGAAAAATTCTTTAGTTTGGTCAGTGCCAGATAGGCATCTCCATACTGTTATGTTTATAATGACAACGTGATGTGTTGTTCATCCTCTCCTCACATATAGAGGGGGTGGAGGGGACTTAATTAGGGGCTTGACAGCCCCACTCTCCCTGTGTGATGAGATTATTCCTAATTGATGTCAGTGTGGATCAGGCTTCGCTCGGTTGCAGGCCCAGCCTGGCAGGTCTGTCCGTGGTCTAGACCCATGGAGCAGCTCACGGAGGCGTGGCTTCACCCCTCACCGAGAGGATAAAGATGGTGGGGTGGGGGGGGTGCGAGGCCCCAGCGGTCATTAAAAATGATCAGATGAGCAGTTAAGTCATGTGAACTTTCTCACTGTTAGGAACTTCTTCTTTATCCTCTAACCCGGGGAGAACCTAGGGTTTCAATACGGTGTGTTGCATATGAATGCGTTTCATAGTGGGGCGAAGGATCATTTTAGATGAGTGTGGCTGCAATCAGAATAAATTGTACTCGTTTTCTCAAGTTAGCATGGTGGTTTAAAAATTTGGACCAAATCTGCTGTAATCTAGGTACCTAGAGGGCATGTGTGGCTGGAAGGCGATAACCTTCGGAATTCCACAGATTCCCGAAGCTATGGCCCAATTCCCTATGCCCTGATCCGAGGACGCGTTTGCTTAAAGGTAATGAGGATACAGTCTCATTTCTTGACCTATACACTTCCCCAAAGGCCAAACCACAAGCTTTTTGAGTTTGAATTGTTGCCCTTTTATGTAATATTTTTTAATGAGTCTCAAACAAGCAGTACAAATGATCCTTTCTTAATTTTTGAAATTGCAAATAAATGAACTCAAAGTATAATTTAGTAAGTGTCTCAAAAATTGAGTGCCGTCTTCATCAAACTGTTTTCGGCTGTCGACTCGTATAGCATCATGTGCCCATGACCCTGTAAACAGGTCTCCTCACCTTCTGTCAGGCCCTGATTGGAAAGTCAGAGGCAAATTATATGGGGGTGGAGGGTCTTACAAGGACAAGATGTGTTTTCTCCATTTTTTTGAGTTGGAAAATGTATGTTTGAAGTTTAAAATAATATAATGCATAGTATGTTCATAAAATTTACACTTTCTGAAAAAATTTACAAAAGCTGTCACTGGGGTGATACCTTTTCAAAAGCTAATAATATGTGTACCATTTAGATACTAATATGTGCACTTTAAGTGCTAATATATACCTTCAAGGTACTTATATGCACCTTTTAGGGTTAAAAAAAAGGATACCACCCCAGTGACAGCTTTTTCCTCAGAGTATAATATAAAATATTATATACAATTCATAAAATTTAATGCTGCTTTTTTTTTTTCTTGCTTTTTTTGTTTTGCAGTTGTGGCCCCCACATAGTTTTGGCATATTGGCTGAAAGTCCAAACGACGGGCGCATTTTATGAAGAAGCTGTGTTCATGTATAGTCGCAATGTAAATGATATTTTTGCAATGTTTTACAATAAATTCATATTTATAATTCATGTCTGTTTCATTGTTTAGGGCAAATAAGAATTTATGATATTGAAAAAAACAATGCATCATATCATCAGCAACATCATGCTGCAATTAATGGTTTAAAATGTTAATGAAGAAACTGCATTAAATGCTAGGAAGATCTGGTAAGGTTTTAACACAGACTTGTGTTGTTTCAAATAAGTTTCACAACATTCATTAATGCAGCTGAACCATAAGTAACAAGTTTTTTTTTGCATATAAACATTTTCACCAAAAGTTATAAATTGACTTTTTAAATGGGAAGGCACCCTAAAATAAGATTAAATGAGAGTACAGAGACTAAATTTGATTAAACTTCCTTTTTAACCATTAAAAATTATAATGTTTTTAACAGTTCTAACAATGTGACTTAATATTTTTTTGTGTATTTTATATTTTATTACATATTTATTATTTAAAACCCACAATTATTATTATTTTTTTACTCTGAGTCAGAATAATGCTTCCATATTGTTTAGAAATGCAGTTGTGTGGTATAAACACATTTCCAGACATACTGTAATACGCTATATTGGCATTGTCTTTTGACCCAGATGTAGAATTTAATCATGAGTAGCAGAATTTTTGGTACAGATAGCACTTCCACTTGAAAAAAGCCACCATTTTTTCTTTTTATTAATTTCTGCTGTTTGAGAGAGAGAAACGTATTAAGCTAGATACTTGTCTTCAGTGTTGCACAACCTTATATCCTCCTTGATGTTTGAAACATCATATGGGTTTAAGCACACCTGGGATGTAATCCACTATTGAAGGTAATGATTAATAAACTTAATCATAATTAAAGTCCAAAGAGAGACTTCTTCTGTGGTTCAGACCCTGGATCACAAAACCAGTCTTAAGTCGCTGGGGTATATTTGTAGCAACAGCCAAAAATTGTATGGGTCAAAATTATTGATTTTTCTTTTATGCCAAAAATCATTAGGATATTAAGTAAAGATCATGTTCCATGAAGATATTTTGTAAATTTCCTACTGTAAATATATTAAAACGTAATTTTTGATTAGTAATATGCATTGCTAAGAACTTCATTTGGACAACTTTAAAGACGATTTTCTCAATATTTTGATTTTTTCGCTCCCTCAGATTCCAGATTTTCAAATAGTTGTATCTTGGCCAAATATTGTCCTATCCTAACAAACCACACATCAATGGAAAGCTTATTTATTCAGCTTTCAGATTGATTAAATTGACCCTTATGACTGGTTTTGTGGTCCAGGGTCACATATATATAAAATGCCTTTGAGTAATTAAAGGATTTGTCAATCAAAGATAGAACATTAATAACTGATCAAAGAGAGACTTCTTCACACCTTCATCAAAGACAAACTCCCTCAGTTGCTCTTTCTTTCCATGTTTATTGGTGTGTTTGGATGTGTGCATTTAAGGTAATGAGAAATTGAGGTCTTTCTTTCAATGCAGAATGCGTGCTTTAATCAAGGTTTTAATTAAAACTTCAGAGCGTCATTTGATCTCAGCGCAGGATGAGTCTCTCTTTGGATGATGCTGGCTGACATCAAATGTGAGACGACGGTCACAATTTCTTTTCAATAACGTGGGTGTTTGCATGGGATGAGCCTCTTAATTTGGCTGAAACTTGCTGATCTGAGGTCAGATTTGTGGTTTCTATTGTTGTAGTTGAGAATGAGGTTTGTGGAAAGGGAATTTGATCTTAGATCAGTTCAAAAGGGAAACTTCTGCCAACATTGGATTTCCCCCCCGGTGGATCCATACCAGACAGATGGCATTGAGGGGAGACAGACTATTGGCGGCTGCACCAAGTGTGATGTCTGTTGTGATCAGACCGGTGAGGATAATCGATAGACAAGCCCTACTGATCAAAGCCTTTGATTTCAAATGTGAGCCAGGCTCCCAAGTTATTGTAGAAAGCATAAAAGTAAAACAGAATAAAAACACATTTCTAGGTGTTAATTAAAAAGTCTTTGTCCGTGACCAAATGAAAAATACATGTACAAAAACTTACTATAGATATTATGACAACCACCACGGTCATTTTAAATGATTCTTAGCCACTTTTACACACAAAACTCATTATACAGTAACAGTGCCTTTTCCAGTTAATGTACCACATGCATGCAGCAGTTTTCAGCCTTTTATCCATATAGCTACCGTTCACACTTTTTAAATTTTTTTTAAATTCTGTATCCATATAATGTGAATGGTAATCAAAATTACAAATTTCAAACTAGAAGTAGCTTAATTTGAGTGTTGTCAAACGATTAATCGCGATTAATCACATCCAAAATAAAAGTTGTTGTTTACATTATATATGTATGTGTACTGTGTATATTTATATTGTATATATAAATACACACACATACAGTATATATTTTGAAAATATTTACACGTTTATACATTTATATATTCATATTCTTATACTTTATATTATATATAAATGTATTTAATATATAAACATAACATATTTTTCTTAAATATATACATGCATGTATTTTTATTTATATATACATAATAAATATACACATACACACATATATTATGTAAACAAAAACGTTTATTTTGGATGTGATTAATCGCGATTAATCGTTTGACAGCACTACTTAATTTAAAACAATAGCAGACTTGTTTTGATCAAATCAGAATAATGTGATAAAAATACAGTCAATTATAAAAATATAGGCAATAATATTGTGAAAAAATATTACAATTAATAATAACTGTTCTCTACTTCAATATGTTTTGAAATGTAATTTATTCCTGTGATGCAAAGCTGAATTTTTAGCATCATTACTTTAGACTTCAGTGTCACATGATCCTTCAGAAATCAATCTAATATGATGATTCGCTGCTCAAGCTTTTTTTCTTTTCTTTTCTCAGTATTCTTCAAAGTTGGAAGAACAGCATTTATTTGAAATAAACATCTTTTGTAACATTATAAATGTCTTTATATCATTTTTTTAATTTAGCAATTTAATGCATCCTCACTAAATAAAAGTATCAGTTTCTTACCAAAAATAGCAAGACCCCAAACTTTTTAATAGTAGTATTTATTTAATTTGCTTTTTTGTTCTTCTTTCCCCATGTTGCATTCAACACAATTTTTTTCTAACATTTTGACAGTGGTTCCTGTTCACACATGATGTCCAAATAGCAAAATGCCATTACATTTATAGAAAGGGCTGTATAAGTTTGCTAGGAAATGTTCAAACAAATGGCATACATGTATTTCTCCACAGTGGAGACTGATATAAACATAGTAGATCTCAGACCTGAGGCACCCTTATCAGAAGAGCACAATAGCAGTGTTGAGGTCTGTGGCGTGAGTTTGCGCTGCTGTGTAGAAGTGTCCTCACGCCACAGGCATTCGACACCATTACTGTCGCTCTCCTCGACTAATAGTGGCAAGAGTGCTGCGGAGGAACACTGTACACTCCTAATGGAGGCCAAAGGAACATTTTCCCCAAGGCCTGCAGAGATGGGCAGGGGGTGAGGGGAAGAAAAAGGGGGCTTAAAGGGGCAAAAGACCCATCAGTTTGCGTAAAGGCAGGCTAATTCTGACAGTCCTGACCCACATACCCCCCGTGGGTCTGCGTACAAGCACTCCTGCTCAATGAAAGCATTTTTTTTTTGAGAAACAAGAGTCTAAAGGACTGAACACTATTTCTTATTCTTGTTCCTCTTGTTTTCAGACTTTGTCCTCTGGGTCCTCGGCAGTAGTTCTTATTTCACTGAATAAATGTGTCAAATGAAATGTGGTTTTCTTCTTTAATTAGAACTAATACCAATCAAGCACCACCTCCGACCCTGTCCCGGCAGTTTCTCATTGGTGATCTCCAGAGAATCAACCACAATTTCCAAGCTCTGATTGGCACAGTGCAAGAATAGTTATTTTATTCTTTGTTGATGTTTTATTTCTCTCTATAAAGTCTTCGGCTGTTTTGTATTTGGGCATAATAGTGGACCTTGGATAAATAATTCTCACTATTCAGTTGATGTTTAGTCTTGAAAGTGATTTGAAGAACTAAGTCCCACATCTTAAACTTGATCCGCATCTAAAGCCAGATCATGTATGATGGTTGAATAAATTATTAAATATTAAATAATATTATTAAATATGTACTTTAAAAGTTTGATTTCAGTGAAACAATCATTAAGCTTTTTAAAATGTCTTGTAAATGCTTTAAAATAATAATAATAATAAAACTTTTGATTAAATTCAAAATCAATAATTTACCTGACTAAAAATGTATCACTGGTAACTTGCAGAAATATGCTTGAAACAAATGAATGACTATTGAATTTTCATGTTTATTTTCCAGTCCCCTCAAGATTATAGGAAACTGAAGAGTGTTTAATAATCTTGGTGAAACTTTTAATGGAGAGAAGCTGCTATCAGACTCCAGCAGACCTTTCACAAAAGGTAATCGATCCAGGCTTTAATTAAGGGCAGCATTAGAGAACCACCTTCTAGCACATTTAACACAGCTTTGATGTTCAGTCATTGATTTAATTACCTTAAAAGCCTCACAGAGCACTGATACGCCTTCACAGATTCAATGGAGAGGACGGCATTGACTCGTCAGCTTGAGAAGTTTGAGAAACCGGAGGAACCAGCAAAACCACCTGTGTTAAAGGACAGTGTTTCTAACTCATGTCTGTCATGAACCAGGAGTGATGAAGTGAGTTTCCAGTGACAAGCAGGGAGTCTGTCCACACTGAATGCTGTGTACACAATCACAGTCAGCCAGACATATTTGACATTTAATATATTTAATATGTGGAGCAGGATTTTGAACCAAAAAGATATTACTGTGAAACAAAATGTTTGACTGCCTGTGAATGATTGTCCTTCATCAAGGTCCAGACTCTACCCGGTTGTCAAGTCTTTAAAAAATTATATGACCAATAAGTTATGACAACATGAGATTTTACATTACTTTAACTCATCAAAATAAGTAAAGCAATTATTGCTTTAATTTATAAGATATACAAGATATATCTTAAACAACTCATTATTTTAAGCCAGTTTAATGTAATTTAAGTTGAAATAAGTTACACAGCTAAGTAGAATGTACTTAAAAATTTAAGGCAGCAAATTATTGTGTAAAGTGAGGGTTGTTGTTGTTTTTTCCCCCAAAATTTTTATGCCATGGAACCCCAAATACATGATCACCTCGTGGGAGACCCTTTTTTCTTCATATATACAGTATATTTTTAAAACCAGGTTTTAAAACCCCTGGTCTAGTGTGACATTTTAGTTGGCTCATAGCTATGTATGTATATAGGCCTATTCTTATTTTTTTTAAGTCTATTTTTGAAGGCCTGAAATAAGCTAACTGGACCAACAGCTCTTCCTGAGTTCTAGGTGAGCCAGACATTACACCAGTATATAACTAAATTTCCACTACTTTTCTTTGCATGGAGGTCTACAAAATTAAGTCATGATAACCACGTACTTTATAGAGGATCAGTACAGATAACACTGGCAAGGGTTTGACAATGTGTCAACTCAAGAGAAATCACAATGGAAGCCATTCTGGCTGAACTCTATCTGGCCACTTTCCATTTAGTTGTCTATTCCAAAAACTCTCTTGCTGGGCCTAATAGTTATTGAATAGACAAATACTTAGTAGAGGCACTTTGGGTTGGTATACTGTAGCCCACATCTTTAACCACTAAAATACCATTAACAATATAGAGACTTAAATGGCACATCCAATCCGATTAATTTGGAACCATACCTGCCAACCACAGCCTCAGCTGTCAGTCATTTGACAGATTATAAGACAGATGCACTTTATTTACTGGTGTTTCTTTTTTTCTGAGCCTCAAATGAGAGAATATTGTTGTTTGTCACTGGTATGTCATGACATGATGACATTTCTTTGACAGAACACTTAACAGCATTCTTTTTTCTCAGTTTTTGTGAGTTTGTAAGTCCAAGACATCAGAGACAGAATAATAACAACATGCT
Organism: Sinocyclocheilus rhinocerous; assembly: GCF_001515625.1. Lineage (NCBI taxonomy): Eukaryota > Metazoa > Chordata > Actinopteri > Cypriniformes > Cyprinidae > Sinocyclocheilus > Sinocyclocheilus rhinocerous. The sequence goes on along the minus strand of NW_015662579.1, from coordinate 92,888 downwards.
AGAAAATGTGCAAATTTCAAATAGATTTTAATTTTTTTTGGATGCAATGTATTGCATTGCAAATTATAACGGAAGTTTTGTCATTCAAAATTACTGAAATCTATTGTGATTTGCTGTTAAGATAAAATTACATTTGATTAGGTCATATAAATATAACAATATAAATATCTAAAAGGAACATTCGAATCCTCATGTCATAATAAGAATAAAACTTCACCGTGATTTTTACTGAATACATAAATAGTAGATTTATAGCACTAACTATAAAAAAAACCTGGTCAAAAGGTGTTGTTTTCTCAGAAATAAAATCGTCATCTGGTTCTCTTTGGCAGCAGTTGTTTGGGCCGACATGCATGACTGTCTTTCCAACACTGCTGGCCCAGCCAGTGAATAAGGCTAAAGTGATGCCAAATTTCCCAGCTATTCCTGCCCTTCCTTTACCAGACCAGTGAATCCAGACCTTCTGCAAATCTGGTGCTGTGGCAGCTTACTGACTGATCATCAATCTTCCAAAAGCCTGGTGGGCCCCGGTAAAGCCCAGTGAAATGAGCGCCGCTGGGGATGATCAGTGGTTTCTGGGTCTGCTCGGGTTCGGATGTGGCGGCACGGTGAACGGCAGATGGGTTTGAGTGCAGAATGAGCCAAGAGGCTGACAGGAACAGAAAACTGAATATTTAGCTGTAATTACAACAAACAGATTGTTTTATCATGAAAATGAAAATAGAGTAAACAGGGTTTAATTCAGTTGATTGACTTGCTTTATATCTATCTATCTATCTATCTATCTATGCATGACTGTCTTTCCAACACTGCTGGCCCAGCCAGTGAATAAGGCTAAAGTGATGCCAAATTTCCCAGCTATTCCTGCCCTTCCTTTACCAGACCAGTGAATCCAGACCTTCTGCAAATCTGGTGCTGTGGCAGCTTACTGACTGATCATCAATCTTCCAAAAGCCTGGTGGGCCCCGGTAAAGCCCAGTGAAATGAGCGCCGCTGGGGATGATCAGTGGTTTCTGGGTCTGCTCGGGTTCGGATGTGGCGGCACGGTGAACGGCAGATGGGTTTGAGTGCAGAATGAGCCAAGAGGCTGACAGGAACAGAAAACTGAATATTTAGCTGTAATTACAACAAACAGATTGTTTTATCATGAAAATGAAAATAGAGTAATTCAGTTGATTGACTTGCTTTATATCTATCTATCTATCTATCTGTCTATCTGTCTGTCTGTCTGTCTGTCTGTCTAGATATCTAGATAATAAAAAGTTGTAATATAATCAACTTTATTAATATTGCATGAAGAGAAAAAATTTCCTTTGAAATGTGATGTCAGGAAAATCCTGTCATGCTTGGGTTAATATCAACCTGATCTATACAAGGTGCGATCACATGAATTCATTTGTTTGAAAATGTACATTTTTTAGGAAAAAAACTAAACCTAAACTAGCTAAAGTAGCAACCATCACTGGGACATATATCATACAAAATCATACAAATTAAATCGTACAGATTCATTTGAATTAGCCACTAATTTGCCAAAACATAAAAGTTACGAATTTCCAATGGATTGTGTTGGTTAATTTGTTAAAGCTGGCATAAGAATATATTATTAAGGTGGAAAGTAATATAAGAACAGGCAGAAAACGTGCTGCTGTTTAAGAAAATGAAAAGACAAGATAAAGATGCTGTGCATACATGCATGTTAATAGTTTTGTTATTTCCTTTACAACTTACTGTAAATGATAACACTTAATATAGAAAGTCTTTGTTTTCAAGATGAGATGTTTGCAATTGTAACTGAACAATTGTGTTTCTCCATTATAATTATTTTATTTGCATTGATAACAAATGTCCATGAAAAAAAATGTTTGGTGTCTTTTCTGTGTTACTCTCAAGAAAAACATACAAAAGCTCTCTGGGGCAGTATCCTTTCAAAAGGTACACCTTTGTATCTTATTTACCCCTAAAAGGTGCATATTAATAGCTTAAAATTTGTGATATTATTGCTTAAAGTGTACATGGTACATAATGGTACCTTTTAAAAGGGTGCCGCCCCAAAGACAGCTTTTGTCCTTTTTTTCTGTGAGTGTACAGTCATGTGGTGTGACACAACTTAAGTGAAATGCAAATAATTCTGTAGTATTCAAAGAATGCAGACAGTGCACACTCAGGTCACTCCATTCTGTCATAATGGACTTATTCAACAGAGCGTTGCTAATGCAGGTACACACACACACACACACACACGTCGGT
>NW_015662579.1:84491-90573 GCF_001515625.1 Sinocyclocheilus rhinocerous | reverse complement strand
CACATACACACACACACACACACACACACACACACACACACACACACACACACACACACACACAAGCACATCAGTGACAAGGTGTCGAGAAGAGCTTATTAAATTCTGCATTTCCATAAACAGCCCTGGAGGCCAGAAGGGGAGACACTCTCCTACATGCTTCTGGCCTGCGTGTTTGTAATTCCTCCCTGAATATCTGCTGTACATTGATTGCTGGTGATTTTGGGGGGAAATTATTCAAACCTCCCACCACTTCCCACATTTTTTTATGTTTAAGGTCAGATTTCCACTGTCCCGCAGATATTGGTTTGTAATAGCACACTTGGCACGGTATTTATACTCAAGTAACATACTTGTGAGATGAACTAAATGAATTGGGAATCGCAATTCAACCTTTATCTGAATGCAGAATAGGGATGTTTGTCTACTGTCAACTATGCATCATCTCACTAACACTGACACTAACTTAAAGGGGTCATATGATGCTGCTAAAAAGAACATTATTTTGTGTATTTGGTGTAATGAAATGTGTTTATGCGGTTTAAAGTTTAAAAAACACATTATTTTCCACATACTGTACATTATTGTTTCTCCTCTATGCCCCGCCTTTTTGAAACGCATCGATTTTTACAAAGCTCATCAGTCTGAAAAGCCGAGGTGTGCTCTGATTGGCCAGATATCCAATGCGTTGTGATTGGCCGAATACCTCAAGCATGAGACGGAAATGTTACGCCCCTCACATACCGTGTCCGGCCGGAGCGACGAGACAAAATACGGTCATTTTGTAAGTAAGTAATTATTGGTTTTGATTTTGTCCTGGTAGGGCTGAGATGGTGGCTGTTATACAAGCTATGACTGTTAGCAGGAACAAAGCTTCTCAACAAGCGTTCATTAAATTGACTTTCAGTCGGATTAGTGTCATCTTATTTACACAGTGTTACCGTACAGTATGTCAGACACTGTGACACATACAAACATGTGTTCATGATTAACTACTGAGGAAACTCAGGGTTGGCAGCAAAGACAGTGTAAACGCATCTAATTAATTAAAGCATAAGAAAATGACCTGATTCCTCCATTCTATAGGCTACTTTAATAAATATTATAGTAGGATAAATGCCAAGATGCTTAATTGCAGATGGGCTTTGTTCACCTTCATGACCCTAAAGGATGGAAAAAGCTCGTGGGACATTTCAAATGTGTTTAGGGGGCAGACTGAGCCATTAGGATGGCTGACTCCTCTTGGGATTTCTGTATTCCCAGTGGGCATTCAGTATATAAGGCTGTTGCCCACAGGGGTCAGTTGCATAAAATGCTTAAACTAGTCTTACAAGTCGCAGCTACATTTTTAAGCCAGTTACAAAAAAATGTAAATTGGTATATTATTTCGAATGCTTAAAGACTTATTAATCCTTGGCTAGCTGGTCAGAGTTTTTTAAGACATAGGTCTAGTCTTAATTGTAAAGCCTGACATGAAATAGTTTCTTTCTTTCTTTCTTTCTTGCTTTCTTTCTTTCTTTTAAAGGGGTCATATGATGTTGCTAAAAGGAACATTATTTTGTGTATTTGGTGTAATGAAATGTGTTTATGCGGTTTAAAGTTAAAAAAACACATTATTTTCCATATACTGTACATTATTGTTTCTCCTCTATGCCCCGCCTTTCTGAAACGCGTCGATTTTTACAAAGCTCATCGGTCTGAAAAGCGAGGTGTGCTGTGATTGGCCAGCTATCCAGTGCGTTGTGATTGGCCGAATACCTCAAGCGTGAGACGGAAATGTTACGCCCCTCACCATACTGTTGATGCCGTGTCCGGCCGGAGCGACGAGACATAAACATTAAAACCCATTACAAACGAGGCATTTGTTGCATCCAGTGGGGACATAATTACTGATTATAATGACTTATACTGTCTTTTTCATAAAACATAACACATAAAACTCTGTCTTCATTTGTGATCAGAGAAATGACAAACAACAAGTGCTATTCTACACTGCCCAAAACTCGCGTTTGAATCATCAGTGGCAAATCCTTTAAATGAAAATGTACTTACAGTCTGTGAGTCAGAACAGCCGGTATTGTAGTCTACTCTACCAGGATCAGGAAACAGTCCTCCATAAAATGCGTTGCACACATCTGAATATTTGGGTTGAAGTGTTATGTTGTAAATACAACTTAACCACTGATTTGTAGTCGTGTCCTCTTTTGGAAGACCAAACAAAGTAGTTTCGCTTTCACAACGAAAAACACTGCAGCCTAGCGTGAGCGAAAGCCGCGGCTTAGCGTGAGCTAAGGCTGGGCTAGAGTGAGCAAAGGCGGCGGGGTCGAGAATGGCGCGCCCGGCGAATTCCACAAAGGAGTGGCAACCACATGTGACGACCCCGTGCTTCGTCCACGATGAAAGCCGATCCGGCGATCCACAGCACTAAGTTGATGTATTCCCTCAGCGACCAGCACAGATCAGCTCTAGGCATGACGAAGCAGATATCGTCCTCTTTTGGAAGGCCGAACAAAGTAGTTTCGCTTTCACAACGAAGCACACAGCGTCTTCAGGACATGGCGGCAGCGGCAACAATACTACAGTGAGAATAAAAGTTACGCCTTCTTTCTTTGCGTGAACATTTGGGCGGCGTTATGCAAATCTTCCCACATAGTGAGGTAGATATGTGGGGGCATGTTAGAACGAGCCGTTTTAGGTAGGCGTGGTTAACTCTTAACTTTTATAAAGAATATCTCTTTGGATTTGAGATTTTAGTCTTTGCAACTTTACAGATCTTCTTTATGCACCAAGAGTTTGTAACACTCCAAAGAGAAAGGAAAAATTGAAATCGCATCATATGACCCCTTTAAGATTTTCCCAAATTTTCCCCGTGCTTGAGATGAGTCGAATCTTCAGCTCTCTGACTGTGATGGTGGAGAGAGCAGATATTGTAATGCCTGATCAATCTGTGAGTGAGCGTTTCCACGGAGATGCATTAGTTCACTCGCTCGAGCAGAAGATTCCAGAGCATATCTAAACGTGGAAGTCGTGCGGGTTGAATTCAGGAGAGACTATGCGTCTGTGAAGAGAGAGATGGATGCAATGGAGACATCAGCAGCAAACTGATGTCACCTGAGAAACATTACAAGTTACAGGCACTTGTTTGCAGTTGAATATGGTTATTGCAACAAGTGAAATTACTTTTTGTACATTTAATTGCACACAAGGTAAAATTTCTAAGTTTGCTTGGGGTTAATGGTTTAAGATCAGAACCTTAAGAGACCCTGTTCAACTGCTTGTCAAGTTCTAATTTTCTTCAGTGCATTGAGATATTTTTTATTAAACAGGAAGTGGTGCAGAACTTAAAAAAAAAAAATTATAGCTCTTTGTTAATGATTTCCTGCTTGCAAATTTGAATATGCATGTGAATGCTAGTCACAAATATTTTTGGTCAGTTTTCATAGAAGATTTAAAAAAAAATTAAGTGTGTGTGTGTGTGTGTGAAGGCTGCATTTATGTGATCAAAAATGCATTAAAATGTGAAATACTGTGAAATATTTTTTCACTTTCAAATAACTGTTTTCTGTTTACATATATTAAAATGTAATTTATTCCTGTGATGCAAAGCTTAATTTTTAGCATCATTACCCCAGTCTTCAGTGTCACATGATCCTTCAGAAATCGTTCTAATATGCTGATTTGATGATACCAAGAAATATTTCATTATTATTATCAGTGTTAAAAACAGTTGTGCTGCTTCATTTTTTTTGTGAAAAACATCAGGATTTCAAGATGCTTGCTATTCTTTGACAAATAGAACGCTTAAAAGAACAGCATTTATTTGAAATTGAAATCTTCTGTAACATTATAAATGTCACTGTTGACCCCAAAATTTTGAATGGTAATGTATATCCACTAAAAAGTTAATTTTGTCATTGTTTGAGTATACCAGAATATAGATGACCTAAAAGCTAACAAATATGAGCTAAGAGCCACAAAACTCTCATGAGCAAAAATAATAATGATAGTGATGCCTACCTTAACAAATACCTCTAACAAGTAATCCAACAAATTAAAATATGTAGTGCACTTTGTCAGCTCAACTTGTCCACTGAGCCTTTTTCAATGGCTTTATAAGTTTGTCCACAGTACATACAGTATGCATTTCTGACTTATGAATTTCATGTGTCCTTACTGAAAAGTTCCATTGTGTTATTAGAGAAAGAAAAATGGACTGACAGGGAGAACTGCCTCCAAACCCGTGTGGACTACATCTCCCAAGGTCAGATCTGAGTTTGCACAGCTTTTAGGAGAAAGATAATTCTTGAGTGTGTAAGTGTGTGTGTGCTGGTTGATTAGCAGAAGGCGTAGAGAGATTAAGTTGGGATGATCAGGAGAAGGTTCAGCATACCTTTACTGAAGTGACCATGACCTTCTTGAGCCTGCGTGCCAGAGCCCAGCAGGACGGCCATGCTGCTCCTCTCTGATCTCTGCTGCCTCAATAATGATTCTAATTGTGCCTGTCTCGCAGTTGTCTGTCATGTATTTTGCCTCATTTATTTTGCTCTCTTTGTTTTTTTTCTCCTCCATTCCTCTTTTTTAGGAAGAGTGAAACCCTTTGCACGCAACCATTACAGCAAACCAGACCCGGGTACAAGCTCTCTTTGCTCTCATTCTTTCTTTTCACTTGTCTTTCTAGCTTTTTTATCCTCTTTCCAGAGATTTATACATGTTTACATCATGGGTGTGTGAGCACACGATTAAGACCATTTTGAAATATATTGTAATTTTATATTCTAAACTCCTTTATGGGTATGATTAATCTTACAAGTTAAGTTGTCAAGTTTCAGATTTTAATACAATTCCACTTTAAGTGTGTTTATTAACTCTAACAAAAATTCAATTTTCAACATTTTAGATAATGTAAGTGTCATTTGTTACCTTTAACATTATATATATATACTGTATATATGTATGTATGTATGTATGTATGTATATGAATACATTCAAATAATACAATTAAATTAAATTAAATGGGAAAAAGATTAAGTTAATTTCAGAAAAAAAATGGCAGTGTGCATAGCCTACAAATCTCGTCGTATATATGAAAATATATGATAATAGACAAAACTACTGTAGAATTCAGTGTTCATGCCTTCAGAAAGCCAGGTACAAGTTTCCAGTGACAGAGGAGATAGAGCCATCAGTTTCAGTCACACTGTAGAATTCACTTCATTAGGCTGATGGTGAGAGAGCTGGAAGCACTGAGAACAGATCCAGACAGGATGACACAAGCTGCCAGCATGACAACACTGCCACCTAGAGCCCTATTGCATGTATTCAAAGTGACTTTGGATTTTAAGGGTCATTTGCAGTGCTCTCTCTGGTTGTTTTTGCTATGTGTGGTAAAATTGGACAAGACCTCGGCTCTGACATAGAACATAAGCAACACAGTCTGCAAACACAGGCATCCACATATGGGTTTTTTTTTAATCAGTGTTGGGGTTGAAAATAAGAAATTTAAATCTGGTCTTAAATCTTAAAACTTTTTTGCAAAACAAATGCATATAAATTCTTTGCCAAACCAATTTTACCCATGAGCGAATCATGTTGGTGGTACTGGGGTGCTGCGTGTGGTGGTCATGTGGTGAGAGCACCAAATCAGGGCCGTACCCAGGCATTGAAAATTAGTGAGGTGGGGGGTTAGATGTGAAATGTGCACATTTTCTGGCATGTTATTATTCTGTCTCTGATGTCTTGGACTTAAAAACTCACAAAAACTGAGAAAAAAGAGAGCTGTTAAAGAAAACTATTTGAGAAAACTATCGTCATATCATATACAAAGAGACACCAATGTTTCAAAAAGACACCAATGTTTCAGGGGTTTAGTACACAGAATAGGACACATGCTTATTAGATAACCGTATTTGAATTAAGTTGAGTTGTATATGCTTTTATTTTTTTTTATTTTTTTTTATTAACCCAAACCATTGTTAGATGCAGTGTTTCCTGTAGTTATGCAAAGATTTGGTTTTAAAAAAGTAAACGATTTCTTATGATTTTAAATCTGCATTGAACTTCAGATCAATATCAAAGTAAAAGG
>NW_015662579.1:83455-84046 GCF_001515625.1 Sinocyclocheilus rhinocerous | reverse complement strand
TTGCAAATAAACATTCATTAGAAATTTAGAAAAGTAATCAAAAAGTAATCAGTTACATTACTTTAATAAAGTAATTGAAAAAGTTACACTACTATTACATTTTAAATAGGGTAACTTGTAATCTGTAACCTATTAGATTTCCAAAGTAACCTTCCCAACACTGACTAGTACACACAGATCTGTAGAACAAGTAGGTTACAGAATGAAATTAAATACACAAAAACTAGCCATGAAGAAGTCATTCAGTATAACGTTAGTTAAATTGTCACAAATCATGCTATAAACTTTCATAAGAGCACTAGACAAAGTTATTGTAGTTATGTATTGTTGCAATAAACAACAATGAATTGATAAAATTATCCACCCTTAAATATAGTATTATTAAAATAACACCCTTAAAAAGTATTAACCGATTTTGATGCAATAAATAGGGCATGATTTAAAAATAATCATCCCTCCAAAACAGAGAAAAAATCTTTCACAAACATCTACATGTCTGTCTCCTTTAAAGTCCCCATGAAATCAAAATTAAAGTTTTTTGGTTGTTAGTATCAATATGTTCTTAAGAAGGTTATCTATAAGGTGTTGTGC
>NW_015662579.1:80464-80600 GCF_001515625.1 Sinocyclocheilus rhinocerous | reverse complement strand
TTGTTAGTATCGTTAGTATCAATATGTTAGTCTTAAGGTTATCTATAAGGCAGTGTGCTCCAAAACAGTGACATTTAGAAGATTTTGAAGATATAAGCATTCAAAGCTTGCAGTTCGTCACTTCCGTCACTTCCAA
>NW_015662579.1:69551-80356 GCF_001515625.1 Sinocyclocheilus rhinocerous | reverse complement strand
CGAATTTTCTGTACAGTGAATGGCACCTTGTGCACTATATAGGGGACAGGGAACGATTCAAACAGTGTAAATATGCTTTCCATTGAGGAAAAAAATAAGTCTGGTTTCGCGCTGTGTCACGCTAACCACCGCACACACACACACTCTGCTCCTGTCCAGAGACACAATAGCATGGAGCGGATCACATGCGCGAGTCGGCGCAGACCACAAAATGTATAGGAGCTATTTGAATTCTACACAGAATGCTATATTTTACAGCAATATGGATGAGATTGTGGCTGGCATACCCTGTCAAATGCGGCTTTACGGAGCTCAACGGCTCTCGATTAAAAGCAGGTTTAGCTTGTCTGAAGTGGGTTTCGGATGACCTGCTAATGATAATCAGGCTTGTTGTGACAGGTTGGAATGTTTATATTTCAATAGGCAAATAGAAAGTTTTATATTTGAGTGCAACAATGTTGTGTTTTGCAACTTTTAAATATTTTGAGCGTGGGGTTATATTATATAAATTCCTAACATTTGTCGTTAGAACTAATTCTTGAGTGATTTAGATTTTGCTCAGTTTATTCCGACTCATATTATGTTCAAGGTACAGAATCAACCCTACGTTACACCTTTTGACCAACAGGAGGCAGTGTCCAGAAACTTTGCGGGGTCCCTCTCGGCATGTACTGTGGTCATGCAACAAAATGGACTTTATTGCACAACATTTGCTGCAGGGACAGTTACCTAGAGCAATGCTTCCCAACCCTGTTTCTGGAGGCACATTGTTGAATCAGGTTTTTTATATTGAGGAAAAGTTTGAAATTGTTGGTGATAGCCTATAGCGCTACCTAGGGTTATGTCCTTTGCTGAAGGCCACAGAGTTATGACCCTTTAAAGTCCCCATGAAATCAAAATTAAAGTTTTTTGGGTGTTAGTATCAATATGTTAGTCTTAAGGTTATCTATAAGGTAGTGTGCTCCAAAACAGTGCCAAAATTCGCATTTAGAAAATATAAGCATTCAAAGCTTTCAGTTCGTCACTTCCGCCAAAGCGGCTCTACGATTTTTTTGACGTCACATCGTACTTCAGCTTCTCATCAAACTTTATGTCCAATCAAATGTTCTCTAGAATCCGAAGCGCCCGCCCCCTACACTGTAAAATAGACGCTGAAGCTGCCGCTGAAATCGGTCATTTGTCCACAGAATTAGTATTTTCTGTACAGTGAATGGCACGTAGTGCACTATATAGGGGACAGGGAACGATTCAAACAGTGTAAATATGCTTTCCACTGAGGAAAAAAGGAAGTCTGGTTTCGCGCTGTGTCACGCTAACTACCGCACCGCACACACACTCTGCTCCAGTCCAGATACACGATAGCATGGAGCGGATCACATGCGCGAGTCGGCGCAGACCACAAAATGTATCGGAACTTTTTGAATTCTACACAGAATGCAATATTTTATAGCAATATGGATGAGATTGTGGCTGGCATACCCTGTCAAATGCGGCTTTACGGAGCTCAACGGCTCTAGCCCAAGCTGTGATATAAACGAACGCTGTTATAAACGAACCCCCATCATCCCCCCCACCGGACCTCACTAATTTTCAAAGCCTGGGTACGGCCATGGAAAAGACAAGTCCAAAAACGCTTATATTAGCTGGATCTGGCAACGGCGCCCTCACTCAGTCACAACTCTCTCAAGCCTCGTTCACTCCGCCAGCGTCTGGCAGCGATCATTTTCATAACAGGGACGCTAAACATTCTTGCAAACTGTCCTCACAACTCTCTCATTCACTCCGCCAGTGTCTAGCAGCGATTATTTTCATACCAGGGACTCTAAACATTCTTGCAAACTGTCTAAGCTGAATTATACATGTCATGCAGGCATTCATATGAGGAGTTTAACAGCAAATTAGTCATTCAAAGAACACATTTTATTTTTGAACATGAAAAAATTACCGAGGCCTCATAGCTGGTTACGGGCCTGCACCAAATGGTCCTGACTTTGAGCTCAGTCTCAAAACAAAAACTGAAACATTTTCCCATATGCTACCCATTCAAAACCCAAGGAATAAACATTGACAAGAGAAAGACTGGAACGAAAGGAGAGAACAAGACCACTTCGATGGAGAAGCATGATCAAAGGTAGAGGGTCGAGCTGCCAATACTGCTCTGGAAAACACTCACAGGTTCTGGTGTTAAAATGTTTTTTTTTAGGATAAAAGTGTCTCACCTGTGGACCAGATGGAACCCACACCTTTGATCAATGAATATCCATAACTTTTCATTTGACATGGGTTTTCAATTTAGCAATTTTTAAAAATCTTTTACAGAAATGGTATCCTGAATGTCCATTTATGCCAGAGAATGATTCTTGAAACCATGCAAATTATACTATGTAATTAGTATGAGAAAGTCATAAGATTTGTACATGACTCTGAATGTGACAAGAAAAAAATAGCTAGTAACATCTGAACTTTAATATAAAAAAATTAATGAAAATGAATGAAGTAAGAATCTCTTCATAATATTTAATTTCACTGTTTGCATTTCAATGCCTTTTTCCATGTTGCATGTTTCAAGCAATAAAGTAATGGAGGTTACTGAAGATAAAACAGACATTTTGGGGATTTAATTTCTCAGAAATTCATGCACTGTAAAAAATGATTGCTGTGATTAGTTACTGTATCACAACTTAAAATTCAACATTACAATAAGTAATAATGTGTTGTTTCAACTTAAAGTAATTGTGCATGCTTGACTTAAAATTATGAGTTTAGGTAACTTTCATTTAGTTAAGTTTTATTTTCAACTTAAGTCAGGAAGTCATCTCAACATAAAAGTTATAACAAAAAAGTTATAACTAATTGCAGCAACATTTTTATAGTGTCATGAACTGTAACTCATAGTTTTTACTCATTTTAGTAGACAGTTCTTTAATGTTGGTAACATGCAGATAAACATTAAATATTTAATCTTCTTTGTGTTTTTATATAGATTTTTTAAATGAATTTGTACATTTTTATGATTTCATTCATTATTAGTTTTTCATCAACTCATGAACCCACTGCAGTTTCCTCACAAACTCCAGTTTAGGAAACCCTTGTGAGGTTTGACGCTGGGGCTCTTCTGTTATCCCAGATGTTTAATCACTAAACATTCACGTTTTTGAATATGAATCGATTGATTTTGCACCATTGATAGCCCTTTAATTGTACTGTTCTGTGGCATCTCTCTCCATCAGCAAATAAGTCGAGAAGAATTGTCAGTTCTGTCCACATCACAGGCCGTTCAGACTGTAGCCTGCTGTTAGCTGAGTGCTCTATCAGTCTTTAGTAAACATAACTTGAGTTCTCCATGCCTGTTGTTATCCACACAGGGTGCCTTCAGTTCTGTATTTCAGAGATTGTTTGGCCCCTGATGACGCTCCATTACCAATGTGGAAGCATCCAACATACTCTACTCTTACTGCATGCAAAGTTTCACCTGTACATGAAGCATTTATTCAGCTTCAAAACCAATAACTACAAAACAAGAAGTTCATGATAAATGCCCTAGACAGATCTCCTGGCTAGTTCTCAAAACAAAAGTATAACCCAACAAAACAAACGGGAAATCTTTCTTCTGCTTTTTCTTGAGAAAATAACCCCAAAGATCCTTCTTTCTGTTTATCTTATTATTTGTCTTTTTTTTTTAAAATCACTCTCTTAAAATATAAAGTAATTTTAAGTCACGCTCAGTTCAATCATGCCTTCAAAACCATCTCACACACGCACTCCAACACTCTCACGCTAGGACCAGAATGCTAAAAACTGAGGGGTTTTAAAGGCTTGTATCACCTGTCTTCACTAATTAATCCAACCCACATCAATTAGCCAATGAATGGATTGTACAGCTCTGGTAGCACCAGAAGAAGGTGAAAGACCAAAAATGGGAGAAAGGGAGTAGCTACCAAACTGAAATCAACCAATGTACAATTGTACAATGTATTGCATCATTTGCTCATCAGTGGATCCTCTGCAGTGAATGGGTGCCATCAGAATGAGAGTCCAAACAGCTGATAAAATCCACAAGTAATCCACACAATATTTTCAACTTCAAACCACTGCTTCTCGCTAAAATACAAGTCCTGTACTGTATATCCATAATATCTCCTCCTTCAGTGAAAATGCCCTCTTATCTGGATCAGGAGAGAAATATGCACAGATCGAGCAGTTTACAGATGAAAAGAGTCCAAAACAGTTCTAAAAAAATATGTTGGTGAATTTTGATGCGACGGAATGGACTTTTTTTTTTCCATGGAGGAAGCATTATTATGGATTAGGAACTCATATTTTGGTCAGAAGCCACAGTTTAAAGTTAAAATGCCATAATGATGTATTTGTTTCTTACAAACATGCAGCTTTTCACTTCACAATACGTTAATCGATGAACTGGAGTCATGTGGATTACTTATGGATTACTGTGACTCTAATTTTGACGGCACCCATTCACTGCAGAGGAAGTGATGTAATACAAAATTTCTCCAAATCTGTTCCAATGAATAACAAACTCATCTACATTTTGTTTGGCCTGAGGGTGAGTAAATTTCAGCATATTTTAGTTTTTGGGTGAACTATTCATTAAAAAAAAAAAAATAATAATCTGCCAATGGAATAAGTGAAATAAGCTTGTTTATAATTTTTCAAAAACAAGACACAAAGAAAATATTATTTCATTTTGCTTTTTGCAGTGTAAGTCACAAAGACACAAATGGCAGTGCACCTAAGAATAAACATGAACTCTTATCTATTGACTCTGAGTTTAATAGGATTTACCTTCTCTTTCCTTTCTCAATCTAGACGATATGTTATCATGCTGGAAGGCCGACCTGCTCTCTCGTGATTATCTTGAATCATACACAGACTCTGTCATATTCCAGCTGTATCAAGTCTTTAAAGTAACAGCGCTCTGTTAGCCTCTCACCCCTGACAGGCTAATGTAACAAACTCCAGTGACCACAGCTCATGACAACAAGCACCAGTTTTGTGCTCGGCTGCCCTCCACAGCTACATATTACAGCTGCGGCTAAAAGTCCTGTCACGGCCGCAATTTTGAAAATAGCAGGAGAATGAGGATGACACGAGAGGGAATGTGCACCCTCTGTCCCCTGTCATTCTGTGTTATTGAGAACTTACCGGAAAAATCACCTGAGGGAATCAAAGTCCGTCTGGCTCCCGTCACAATCCACCAAACACAAGCTGATGGCTCCAATACTGAGGCCTCTGTCTGTTTCCTTCTTCCTTTCTGTTCTACTGTATCATTTTTTTCTTTTCTTTCTTATTTACCCACTTCTCTATTATTTTTACACTCTTGAGAAAGGTTTTATAGTCCGATGTCAGGTCACATGTGTTTGTTGAAAATGCAAACAATGTATTTTAAGTACAGTTCAGGTAAACCAAAAAAAAAATCACTGTCTTTTGGTCCAATAAGTAATATCTCTGTCTTATCCGAATTTAATAGGAGAAAATTATTGCAGCAATATGCTGATTTGAACAACCTATAATCTGAAAACAAGAACATTATAGCATAATATAGCAGCTCAATAATTATACAGTGAAAAATTGATCCTGAAGAGAGAAAAAGAGAGAGAGAATCTCTTTAATATCTCAATTTTGTCTCTTAGACACTGATGAGAGAGCAAATTGAGAACTTTTGTATATTTGTCTAAAGGTTCCCAGATGTTTCCTATGTTTCCAGCAAAGACGGTAATATTGAAAAACATTATTATAACTTAAAATAACTGTTTTCTATTTCAATATAGTTTAAAATGTAATTTTTTCCTGTGATGCAAAGCTGGATTTTCAGCATCATTAATCCAGTCTTCAGTGTTCTTTGATGAACAGCATTTATTTGAAGTAGAAATATATGTCTTATAAATAAATGATAAGTATAAATATAAATAAATATAAGTATAAAAGTATGAATAAATGTCTTTACTGTCACTTTTGACCAATTTAATGCATTCTTGCTGAATAAAAGCATTCATTTCATTCCAAAAGGAATGAAAAAAAGAAAAAATAATAAAAATCTGACCTCAAATTTCTAAAGAGTGGTGCATTTGTTTGTCAATGATTCCATAGGTTATTTTCAAGTGATTTCAATATTAAGTCAAACATTTCTCATCAAATTTGGTTTAGTTTTACTAATGTTATCCACATTCATTTCATAGCTCTAAACTCTTACTGTATGTCAATTATGGACTGATTTGTAAAAGAAATATCTGAGGAAAAGTTAACAAGTTCTCTATTAGGTCTCTCGAGCTATGAAAGCAAACTTTAAACAATACAATTCCCATGTGGGTGTTGCTGCAATTAACTACTGAAGGATTGTAGGAGTGACATACACTATACTGTTGAGAATGGGATTAGAAAGCGAAGACAGCTCACACCAAAATAAAACATTTTCTATCAGATCTCTTGTCTGTACCTGAGCTCTATAGACTCGGGTCTGGACTCAGCAGGCCGGCACTGAAGGCAACGCCAGCAGGACTGAGCTGTAAATATGATTCAACTCTCTGGGGATTATTAATTAACATGACAATCAGAGCAGAGTGCTGTGTGTGGTGTTTGAGAGCAGATGTTTGCTAGAGGGCATCTTTCATTTCATATCTACACATGAAATGCTGAGAGAAACAGAAAGTGCCATGTTGGAGAAATGTTGTCCTATTTTTCATAATGTTTATTTAGTGTTTAATTGTTATTCATGTTCAAATGATTTACAGTTTATGATGTTAACTGCTCTCATTAAAGCATAAATTAAAACAAAATAATAGACAGTATAAAGATTTATATTCAAAGCATAGTTTCAGGAGAAATATGCACCTAATTATTTTAGACTCAATATTAGGAATTAAAAATGCAAAGAAGAACATAATGAGCATGTATTGTTGTCTTTTAATCAATTCCATAAAATCAATTAAATGAACCATAATATTGTGGACGGGAAAAAAAGAGATTTAATGATTAGAATCTAATCTAACCTTGCCTAAATTATTTTTTCCCATCTACATCTACCTTGTTTTGTGGAACAGGAAGAGATGATTATTAATTATAATTTATTTGGTATCTCAGAAAATGTCAGATTCATTCAAAAGAGCCATTATAAAGCAGAATGTAGTAGGAACTTTGATCAAGGTGACCACAGACATGGAAAAAAATATATTTGACATTTTATTGAAAATAATGTTTTTCAATTAAATGATGGTATGTCAACCTTCCATAATGCCTTAATTAATGCATTGGGCTTACTAACAAGGGCTTACTTGTTACTTACTAATGCATTGGGCTTACTAACAAAATAATAACACTATGAATATATTGTTAACTAAATAGTAAAAAACAACAACAACCATGGAAAAAAATATATTTGACATTTTATTGAAAATAATGTTTTTCAATTAAATGATGGTATGTCAACCTTCCATAATGCCTTAATTAATGCATTGGGCTTACTAACAAGGGCTTACTTGTTACTTACTAATGCATTGGGCTTACTAACAAAATAATAACACTATGAATATATTGTTAACTAAATAGTAAAAAAAAAAAAACAGAGACACCTCAACAACCGGTCAGTAACTCCATAACAACAAGTTTTGCATGGACAAGTATCACTCACATTTTCAGAAAAATATATTTGTTAAATATTACTTGTAATATGTAAATATTATTTTTATATTTTTGAAATGACATTGCTAAGTTCGGTATTTTTATGTTGAATTTTTGTGTAATAATATATTGATTTAAGTATTATTATTTCAGTCCTAAAGTGATTGAAAAAGAGGAGAGCCAGTTTAAAATATGTCCTAATTTGCCTTTATATATTTTAGTATTTATTATTTGTTAATATTTAGTTTCATATTTTTGCAATGTAGGCCGCTTATAATTATTGAGGTTGTGTTAAATAAAAAAAGAAATTAAAAAAATTATTAAAAAAAAAATCTGAAAATGATTTCTATACTGGCTTGGAGTGAAACTTGATTACTTTTTCTACGTCTAAAAAAATGTTTTCATTTTTTTTCATGTAATGCACTATTCTGTGAAGCCAAAACTTTTTAGTTTGTGTCCTAATCTCTTCCACAGGCCTGAATATCATGTCTAATACCTGGAGAAGACAGTGTTTCCGTCATTTTCCATACTGATGAGCAGAAATTGTTTGGTTGTGCTTCGGCGTCTGGGGCCGGATTAAAGTCAGGAGACGAGTGCATAATGCTATGAGGTATTCATAAAGTCTCGACAGGAAGGTCAACAATAATAGGATTATCTTAACACACCTGATGCCTGAATATGATGTCAGTGAAAGTAATGCTATATAATCCAGATTTGATTCCTTATTTGGACAAATTGCAGACTTCTCATTAACCTTTTTTTAAAGAATCTTACTTTGTGTTTTTTTCTTGAAAGCATAGTAAATATAACATATTCCTAAAACAAAGACATTTGCTCTTGTTCTTTTTCTCCATATATACAAAAGCGATACAAACAGACACACACATGCAGACAGGGGCCCGTCTGCCTTTTTCACAAGCCATTAGCTCCTGGAGCTACATCAGAAGGCTGCATGGAGGAGACGAGCAAACATTTCAGCAAGACGCAGATGTCATGATCAAAAGTCAGAGAAGTTGCTCTGAGCTGCAGGGAGGATGTGTGTGTGTGTGTGTGTGTGTGTCAGATACAGAGACAGAAAAATAGCCATGTTTCATCACGCAGCCTTCACAGTCAAAATATCCTCATGGTTTAAAACATGTTGGACAAACATCTTGGCATGATTCTGGTGATGTGTAAGTTCTGCTGTCATACCTAAAAATTCTCTATGAAACCAGGACTGAAATTTTGGAAGTCAAAAATTTTTTAATTTAGAAAATCAGGTATATTTAAGTCTTTCAGGAAAATCTGAATACTTAAGACATAATGTCTGAATTCACAAACAAATCTTTGTTTTGAAGCTGCCTTTATATATTTTAGTATTAATTATTTGTTAATATTTAGTTTCATATTTTTGCAATGTAGGCCGCTTATAATTATTGAGGTTGTGTTAAATAAAAAAAGAAATTAAAAAAATTATTTAAAAAAAAATCTGAAAATGATTTCTATACTGGCTTGGAGTGAAACTTGATTACTTTTTCTACGTCTAAAAAAATGTTTTCATTTTTTTTCATGTAATGCACTATTCTGTGAAGCCAAAACTTTTTAGTTTGTGTCCTAATCTCTTCCACAGGCCTGAATATCATGTCTAATACCTGGAGAAGACAGTGTTTCCGTCATTTTCCATACTGATGAGCAGAAATGGTTTGGTTGTGCTTCGACGTCTGGGGCCGGATTAAAGTCAGGAGACGAGTGCATAATGCTATGAGGTATTCATAAAGTCTCGACAGGAAGGTCAACAATAATAGGATTATCTTAACACACCTGATGCCTGAATATGATGTCAGTGAAAGTAATGCTATATAATCCAGATTTGATTCCTTATTTGGACAAATTGCAGACTTCTCATTAACCTTTTTTTAAAGAATCTTACTTTGTGTTTTTTTCTTGAAAGCATAGTAAATATAACACATTCCTTAAACAAAGACATTTGCTCTTGTTCTTTTTCTCCATATATACAAAAGCGATACAAACAGACACACACATGCACACACACTGAGAGAAAAAAATGCCACTATTTCTTTATTAAGACACACACATACACACACACACCATCCCTGCATTTCCCACTGCTGTCATAAGATATCTGCTATCTGTCATGCACTATGAGGTGTTGAATGCCCCTGAAATTAATTTGCCCCCTGCAGAGCCTCTTGATTGTAGGGAAAGCTGAGGTCAAAATGATATTCAGATTCATTTTGTTGATGGGAAGAGGATGTAAGCTGTCATGGAATAGGGAGACACTGCGCCCTTACAGATCATTCAAAATCAAGTGTCTCATCGTAATTGATTTCTCAGGACATGTGCAAAAAGAAATGGAGACCTTTGGGCTAAAGACTCTTTTAACTCTTATGTGAAGAGGTTATGTGATAGTAGTCTATGGAAGCTTTGTTCACATCCAGCTAAATATCTCCTGCATGTTAACTATGAACGTAGGAAACGGACAGTAGAAAATTGACAAGGATTGTAACCTCCTGCTGGCAACTTGTCTCTTAGCTGTGTTTTTAATTGGTAATAGCTGGGTTGTGATCGTAGGTCAAGGGTCAAGGAATCATCAAGTTAAGGGGCTCGCAAAATCTTTAAAGATCATGCTGCCATGAACCAAATGTACAGTATAGAAGTATAACATGTGAGCATCTTGTGCACATACTGTGTGTCTGATTTTATGTGGCTGTCAGGGCATTGCTACAGGGTTTCAAATGTGTTTTGAAAGGATTTTAGTAGAAGTCAACAGATTCATTCATTAATTTATTAATTGTTTATTATTTTCTGTTTTGTAGCAAAATAACAATCTAAATCTAAATAAGAAAAATTATAATTAAAAATACATTTTAATAATAATTTTAATAATGTAAATGTATAAAACAAAATCATTTATTAAGAGTACATGTACATTTAGAAAAATTAAATGATTCATGAATTTAAAAAAAATATTTATTAATATATAACATTATTTATTTATTAGTCTTTATGATATATTCATCTTTAGAAATGACTTTTTCAATGTAAGTTTATGGGATTTTTCTCACTTGTTTATTGTCTGCCAAACTAAACTAAACTAAACTAAACTAAACTAAAATAAAATAATAAAATTAAAATAAAATAAAATAAAATAAAATAAAATAAATAAATAA